>NC_052307.1:13266888-13369388 GCF_016432855.1 Salvelinus namaycush
CACTACAGGGGGAGCGCTGGGGTGACAGGCTGGGCTGGGTTGGGTTGGCTGGTCATGGTCGCTGATTGTATCTGGGTATATTTAGCCGGGTGAGAGAGCCCTGTAATGTTTCATCTCTAGGTGTATTTAGCCGGGTGAAAGAGCCATGTGATGTTCAATCTCTGGGTGTATTTAGCCGGGTAAAAGAGACCTGTAATGTTTAATCTCTGTGTCTATTTAGCTGGGTGAAAGAGACCTGTGATGTTTAATCTCTGTGTCTATTTAGCTGGGTGAAAGAGACCTGTGATGTTTAATCTCTGTGTCTACTTAGCTGGGTGAAAGAGACCTGTGATGTTTAATCTCTGGGTCTATTTAGCCGGGTAAAAGAGACCTGTGATGTTTAATCTCTGTGTCTACTTAGCTGGGTGAAAGAGACCTGTGATGTTTAATCTCTGGGTCTATTTAGCCGGGTAAAAGAGACCTGTGATGTTTAATCTCTGTGTCTACTTAGCTGGGTGAAAGAGACCAGTGATGTTAAATCTTTGGGTGTACTTAGCCGGGTAAAAGAGCCCTGTGATGTTTAATCTCTGTGTCTACTTAGCCGGGTGAAAGAGACCTGTGATGTTTAACCTCTGGGTGTATTTAGCCGAGTAAAAGAGCCCTGTGATGTTTAATCTCTGCGTGTACTTAGCCGGGTAAAAGAGCCCTGTGATGTTTAATCTCTGTGTCTACTTAGCTGGGTGAAAGAGACCAGTGATGTTAAATCTTTGGGTGTATTTAGCCGGGTAAAAGAGCCCTGTGATGTTTAATCTCTGGTTCTATTTAGCCGGGTAAAAGAGACCTGTGATGTGTAATCTCTGGGTATAGTTAGCCGTACTACCTCAACTAACCGGTGCCCCCGCACATTTACTCTTTACCAGCACCCTTATTTTCAATGACGGCCTAGGAACAGTGGGTTAACTGCCTTGTTCAGGGGCAGAACGACAGATTTTTACCTTGTCAGCTCGGGGATTTGAACTTGCAACCTTTCGGTTACAAGTCCGAAGGTTTAACCACTAGGCTACACTACCACCCCATGTGGCTAATACAATTTGATTTGATTTGCTAACAGCGCTATCCATGCTAACAGCACCAACAGTGCTAACCATGCTAACCTTTAGCAGCTAGTGAGCTTCAGAGAGAGAGAGGCCTTGCTTTAGCTCTAACTCAACCCAGTCTAATGGCTCCCGAACTTTATTGGGTTAGGGCTAATTGTTTGTAATGTGCTCTGTTGTAAACTATTATTTCAGGAAGACCCCAAGTCTAATCAGTCATGGCTTTGTTTATATAAACTGGTAAATTGGTTAACAATACTGGGGCTATAGCGCCCCACTCTTTTGCCTTGATCTAGTCAAAGAGTGTTTGTGCAGTTGCAGGTGGACTGTAAATCAACCTGACAATAAGCATTAGAGACAGATCAGAGACTCAGCCTGTTGTTTCATATTGAGACTCTGGAAGCTCTTTGACCCTGAACGAATGAACCACACGCCACTTCAAAATGTTCTCCACTGAAGTTGAAAATATGTACATCATTTGATCCTCTGGTACCACAACAACACATGTTTGCTTTTATGTTGTGTCCTCTGTGTTAAGAAGCAGGCAAAATAACTACAGGAGACTAAAATGGACTGTTTAGGGCACTGGCAGTATGACTATTCCATTGACAACAATGCAGCGGTGAAAGAGAGACTTTGATATAATCTTGACCATGACATGTATTAAAGAGTCTAATTCTGCCCATGTCTGATATTAGGCAGCTCTAAAGCTCATGTCAATTGCCAGTTTCCCAGTGGGGTGAGCAGGGAGGATGTCGGTGGCCCTGGCAGGCAGTTCACCCACCCTTAGCCCTGGGCCTGTAATCTCCGATTAAGGGGTGGATCAAAGCCTGGATTTAATCTGGGCCACTGGGCAAGGGCGGGGATCATAACACCATGGCACTGTGTGCTGTTTATGCACTCACCATACACACACACACACAGACTTTGTGTACCCATCGCTAGTGCCACTGTAACGATCTGAGCATAAACACACTACGTCCGTCTGGTTGCAGTGTGGCCACAGGTGATGATGAGCAGACACAGAGACACTGAGAAAGGAATGAGTCTACATGTCTAGATGGCAGAGTTGGGATTAGAGATGGGTGAAGGATGACAAAGGCAAACGCTCCCATAACCTCCACTCTCCACCCCCGACTCTCTTTCTCTCTCACACACACACACGCACACACACACACACACACACACACACACACACACACACACACACACACACACACACACACACACACACACACACACACACACACACACACACACACACACACACACACACACACACACACACACACTGCTTCCTTCCATGATGATGGTAGGAAGCAGTGATATGAGGGGAGAACATTTTGCACAGCTCTACCCCCTCTACTATGGCTCGGCATTCATTTTAACCAGCGTGTAATCTCTCCCCCCGTACACACTCGCCTCCAGTGCAGTCATAAACAATGAACCTATCGTAAAGTTCCCTCGAGGCCACTAAAGGCATTCAACCTGCTTTTTTTAGACATTTTTGTCAAACTTACTAATCAGCTTTTGCAACCCATTAACTCGATTGTAACGCTCTGATTTGGATAATTTGCCCAATTTGCTGTGGTGCTCCTGATATACTGTGTTATTATGAATGAACCCTGTAGTAAAAGTAAACAAAGACAGATCAAAATAGTCCTGTTTCTCATACTAGTGAGATGAACAAGTAAAATGGAGGTGGATCACGATGTTTTAGTTCAGTTCCATAAAATAACTGTTATTCTGGTCCATGGGAAGTCCGTCAAATGGGCCCAATGGTCCCTAGTTGAGGCTAAACTTGGCAAGTTGTTTTTGCAGCAGGCAATTTGAAATATGCCTCAAGAGTGAATGTGAACACCACTCCAAGTTCCAGGACCTGATTCCCCAAACCACAACTCAATGGTAAGTTCTGAATGTCTATGAAGACGTGAAGGAGAGTTGTAGGTCTCTCTCACTCTATCATTTTCTCACCCAAACTCACTCCCTGTCTTCTTCCTGTGTCACACACACACACACACACACACACACACACACACACACACACACACACACACACACACACACACACACACACACACACACACACACACACACACACACACACACACACAGACACACACACACACACGCTTTGCTAGTTTTGCTTGATTAAAGTCATAGCAGTCAGGTCTTGGTTTGGGCCGGTCTGGGACAGAGCGATGTTTGTGGAGTCCGCTCTGCCTCAACAGCTCTCTTGTCAGAAGAGAGAGGACTGGGGGAGTACAGCCCAGGAAAAGGCCAGCTGTTTATCATAGACCCCCCAATTGAAAGAGCCCAAATGTCTATTTTTTACTCTCTCTCTCTCTCTCTCGCTCTCTCTCTCTCTCTCTCTCTCTCTCTCTCTCTCTCTCTCGCTCTCTCTCTCTCTCTCTCTCTCTCTCTCTCTCTCTCTCTCTCTCTCTCTCTCTCTCTCTCTCTCTCTCTCTCTCTCAAGCACCTCTCTCTTTTTTTCTCTCCCTCCCTCATATTCTTTCCTCCCCTTTGTCCACTTCCAGCAGGGCAGGGATAGCGGAGCGGGTCATAAAGGTGCAATGAGAGGCCATTTGGATCTCTCTCTCTCTCACGCTGAGGCCCTGGCGCTCCTTTGTATTGCGTTGGGTGATTTGTCAGGCGCCAGTGGCAAAAGTCGAGCCCCTGAGGTTGAAAGGCTATGACCCCAGGAGTGCTGAGTGGGAGGCCCGCCCCGGGGCCAGAAGAATGGCAGTCCGCCTGGGACAGGACACCACAAAGGCCTGATCTGCAAACTTCAGGTAGGGCCCTGTTACTCGAGCTGACAGGGGTGTGACGGCCTGAATGGCGTAGGAGGAGGAGCTGGAGGGGTTGGAGTTTGTTGTGTGGAGTGGTGGGGGACTTCAACCATTGCCTCTGCTCTTCCAGGCTTTCTGACAAAATCTATAACAACTAATCTCTCCCAACATAATAAACAAAATAGTAAACAATGGCGTTGTTTACCCATTTGTGTGAGACCCCTTTGGGCCTTTGTGTGTGCTGCTGGGTTGAATACAGGCAGAGGGTTCAGCCACACACTCACATAGGGGACTGACAGTTGACACACTGGGCCAAGCTCCTAGACGTGCCTTCTCCAGTCCCCCCCCTCTATCTCTCTCTCTCTCAATTCAATTTAAGGAGCTTTATTGGCATGGGAAACATATGTTTACCCTGCCAAAGCAAGTTAAATAGATAAAAAAACAATAACATATTTACAGTAAACATTACACTCACAAAAGTTCCAAAATAATAAAGACATTTTAAATGTAATATTAAGTCTGTATACAGTGTTGTAATGATGTGCAAATAGCTAAAGTAGAAAAGGGAAAATAAATAAACATAGGTTTGTTCTTCACTGGTTTCCCTTTTCTTGTGGCAGCAGGTTACAAATCTTGCTGCTGTGATTGAACGCTGTGGTATTTCACCCAATCTCTCTCTCTCTCTCTCTCTCCCTCTCTCTCTCTCTCTCTCTCTCTTTCTTTCTCTCTCTCTCTCTCTCTCTCTCTCATTAAAGGAGGAAACAATGTTTGTTTACATTCTAAATTGGCCACTTGCCTTTTTCCCCAAACACATTGCAGTCGCTCTCTCTCCCATCCTCTCTCTCTCTCTCTCTCTCTCTCTCTCTCTCTCTCTCTCTCTCCCTCTCTCCCATCCTCTCTCTCTCCCATCCTCTCTCTCTCTCGCTCTCTCTCTCTCTCCCTCTCTCCCATCCTCTCTCTCTCCCATCCACTCTCTCTCTCTCTCTCTCTCTCTCTCTCTCTCTCTCTCTCTCTCTCTCTCTCTCTCTCTCTCTCTCTCTCTCTCTCTCTCTCTCCCTCTCTCCCATCCCCTCTCTCTCCCATCCACTCTCTCTCTCTCTCTCTCTCTCTCTCTCTCTCCATCTCTCCCATCCTCTCTCTCTCTCTCTCTCTCTCTCTCTCTCTCTCCCATCCTCTCTCTCTCCCTCTCTCCCATCCTCTCTATCTCTCTCTCTCCCTCTCTCACATCCTCTCTCTCCCTCTCTCCCTCTCTCCCACCCTCTTTCTCTCTGTCCCATCCTCTCTCTCTCTAACTCTAACTTAAAATGAGGTGGAAACTGAGCTGCACTTCCTAACCTCCTGCCCAATGTATGCCCATATTAGAGACACATATTTCCCTCAGATTACACAGATCCACAAAGAATTCGAAAACAAACACGATTTTGATAAACTCCCATATCTATTGGGTGAAATTCCACAGTGTGCCATCACAGCAGCAAGATTGGTGACCTGATGCCACAAGAAAAGGGCAACCAGTGAAGAACAAACACCATTGTAAATACAACCCACATTTATGTTTATTTATTTTCCCTTTTGTACTTTAACCATGTGTACATCGTTACAACACTGTATATATACATCATATGCTATTTGTAATGTCTTTATTCTTTTGGAACTTCTGTGAGAGTAATGTTTACTGTTCATTTGACTGTTTATTTCACTTCTGTATATAATCTAATTCACTTGCTTTGGCAATGTTAACATATGTTTCCCATGCCAATAAAGCCCCTTGAATTGAATTGAATTGAGAGAGACAGAGAGAGACAGGCAGGCCAGACAGGCAGGCCAGACAGGCAGGCTAGACAGGCAGGCCAGACAGCCAGACAGCCAGACAGCCAGACAGCCAGACAGCCAGACAGACAGCCAGACAGACAGACAGACAGACAGACAGACAGACAGACAGACAGACAGACAGACAGACACAGACAGACAGACAGACAGACAGACAGACAGACAGACAGACAGACAGACAGACAGACAGACAGACAGACAGACAGACAGACAGACAGACAGACAGACAGACAGACAGACAGACAGACAGAGAGAGAGAGAGAGAGGGAGACAGAGAGAGAGAGAGATAGAGAGAGAGAAAGAAAGAAAGAGAGAGAGGAGAAGAGGGGTGTGGGGGGGTTTAAAGGTCTCTAATATCAACACTTGCAGGCCAGGCCTCTACTCTATTACGCCCCACTACCATGGCATCAGAACAGAAGAGGAAGGGATAGGGATACTTTTGTGGAAGGAATCATCTTTGTGGAAGGAATAATTGAATTTGTACCTTCCAACGAGGGGTAAATGTGTTTGTCTACCTGGGCCCTCTGTTGCCCATTTGGGGTTCTCACGGGAAACTTCCACCAAGCAGGATATTGCAAATTGCATCGCAACTTCACTTTTCTAAACTAATCAAATTTTTGTCCTCTTTTCTTTCACTCCCTCGTTCCCCTCCATCTGTTCTCCTGTGGTCTGGGTGTGCTGCCGCTCCCTGCTGTCCAGGCTGTGAGCTGCTCCGACTCTTCTCGTCCCCCTGGGATGGTCCCTGTGACCTTCTCTGTGTCCGCCCGGAATCTGACGTCAAAGGTTGCTAGGAATGGGGTTTTGTTTGGTAACAAATATGACCCCTCCCCCTCCATTCTCTCTCTCTCTCTCTCTCTCTCTCTCTCTCTCTCTCTCTCTCTCTCTCTCTCTCTCTCTCTCTCTCTCTCTCTCTCTCTCTCTCTCTCTCTCTCTCTCTCTCTCTCTCTCTCTCTCTCTCTCTCTCTCTCTCTCTCTCTCTCTCTCTCTCTCTTGCCCCCTGCTCTCCTCTCTGTTCTCTTCCTGGTTATCTTATGTATTATTTCAGTACGGCTGCCAATCCTCACCGGATATGCTCATATTCTGTGTAGTTACTGCGGACAGAGAATCCGGGCTGCACTGGGTATCTATAAATCTGTGCCTCTCACCAGTAGCTTTTGAAACCCTACTCTGCCGACGCAACGCGGTGAGACTAACATCTAACCTTTCACACCGCCGGGGCTGCTGGGAGTGACCTCTGACTGCCTCTCCGAGTCTGCCAGCCCTGCTCAGTCTGAACCTGCCGAGACACATGACCCCCTGAGTCACAGCTGTACCCTGTCCTCAGGGACCGGAAAAGAACACGTCAAATGTGTATCTGTATATATGTGTGTGTGTGTGTGTGTGTGTGTGTGTGTGTGTGTGTGTGTGTGTGTGTGTGTGTGTGTGTGTGTGTGTGTGTGTGTGTGTGTGTGTGTGTGTCTGTCTGTGTGTGTTTGTGTGTTGGCCCTGCAAGGACACTCACAGGGGGTATACACAGAGATCGGTGGGTTGCAAAAACAAGGTCTCTCTTACAGCGGGGCCATGACACAGAGAGAGTCAGACAGTCTATCAATCACCCCATAGGTCATTCACCCCATAATGGTACTGTGTCTATTAAAAACATAGATGATTAATCACACTATCGATCCTGAATGCTACATTCACTTTACCATCACAGGAAGTATGGTCAAAAATGTTGTTGTATAGCATTCAGTTGTAATAACAGCGACAGCTCTCTGTATTGAGAAGAAGTGTGTCGTGTTGCTGGTGTTGTGTTATTGCTGTGACCTCCAAGGGCCAAGAAGGCCAAGGTCTGTGGCCGAGGTGTTTTTTGCCTGGTGTGTAAACACTGTGTTGGGTTGTGTGTACCTCCGTTGCCCCCCATACCCTCCTTCTGTGCTCATGTCTGACCAGCCCAGAACCCAGAGCCCAGAGCCCAGAACCCAGAGCCCAGGGCCTCTCTGACCTGCAGCTGTGTTTACAGTCAACATGGAGCTGTGTTAGGACAGCTGGGAGAACAAGAGAGCTAGGGTGGAGGAGTGGACCACATGCACTTACGCACACACGTGCGTACACGTAAGCGCACACGGAGGTACCGATGTAGGACCTTAATTTGATCACCCTGTCCAGGGGAAATTTCCTGCAATGCACATGTAGTGTATTTGAGGTTTAAAAAGGCTTTGATGTTTATAATTTCCACTTTGACATTTCAGACTTGATTTTCCCTTACGAAAAATGTATCAACCCTTAAAAAAATTACAATAAATTACAATTCACATAATAATACAAATGTCCAGTTTTTACAAGAGTATTGTCCCGCTCCAGCATACTGGCTCAGATTAATACATCAGTAAGCATGCACGGACCCCCCCACCTACATACACATTATAGCTGTGCTACACTTGCGTTTTTGACCGATGTTGAACCCTTGTTATCATGGGGCTAATGACGCACCTCATGAAGGTCATACAGTGCTCCATTACACTCGCCTTAAAGAGTCGGCTGTGTGTGTGTGTGTGTGTGTGTGTGTGTGTGTGTGTGTGTGTGTGTGTGTGTGTGTGTGTGTGTGTGTGTGTGTGTGTGTGTGTGTGTGTGTGTGTGTGTGTGTGTGTGTGTGTGTGTGTGTGTGTGTGTGTGTGAATCTCACAACCTGACTCTATCATCCTACCACCTGACTCTACCATCTCACAACCGGACTCTTCCATCTCACAACCGGACTCTTCCATCTCACAACCGGACTCTTCCATCTCACAACCGGACTCTTCCATCTCACAACCTCACTCTTCCATCTCACAACCGGACTCTTCCATCTCACAACCTGACTCTACCATCTCACAACCTGACTCTATCATCCTACCACCTGACTCTACCATCCTGCCTCCTGACTCTTCCATCTCACAACCTGACTCTACCATCTCACAACCTGACTCTATCATCCTACCACCTGACTCTACCATCCTACCACCTGACTCTTCCATCTCACAACCTGACTCTACCATCTCACAACCTGACTCTATCATCCTACCACCTGAATCTACCATCCTGCCTCTTGACTCTACCATCTCACAAGCTGACTCTATCATCCTACCACCTGACTCTTCCATCTCACAACCTGACTCTTCCATCTCACAACCTGACTCTACCATCCTGCCTCCTGACTCTTCCATCTCACAACCTGACTCTACCATCTCACAACCTGACTCTACCATCTCACAACCTGACTCTACCATCTCACAACCTGACTCTATCATCCTACCACCTGACTCTACCATCCTACCACCTGACTCTACCATCCTGCCTCCTGACTCTACCATCTCACAAGCTGACTCTATCATCCTACCACCTGACTCTACCATCTCACAACCTGACTCTACCATCTCACAACCTGACTCTATCATCCTACCACCTGACTCTACCATCCTGCCTCCTGACTCTACCATCTCACAAGCTGACTCCTATCATCCTACCACCTGACTCTTCCATCTCACAACCTGACTCTTCCATCTCACAACCTGACTCTACCATCCTGCCTCCTGACTCTTCCATCTCACAACCTGACTCTACCATCTCACAACCTGACTCTACCATCTCACAACCTGACTCTACCATCTCACAACCTGACTCTATCATCCTACCACCTGACTCTACCATCCTACCACCTGACTCTACCATCCTGCCTCCTGACTCTACCATCTCACAAGCTGACTCTATCATCCTACCACCTGACTCTACCATCTCACAACCTGACTCTACCATCTCACAACCTGACTCTATCATCCTACCACCTGACTCTACCATCCTACCACCTGACTCTACCATCCTGCCTCCTGACTCTACCATCTCACAAGCTGACTCTATCATCCTACCACATGACTCTACCATCTCACAACCTGACTCTTCCATCTCACAACCTGACTCTATCATCCTACCACCTGACTCTACCATCCTACCACCTGACTCTACCATCCTGCCTCCTGACTCTACCATCTCACAAGCTGACTCTATCATCCTACCACCTGACTATACCATCCTGCCTCCTGGCTCTACCATCTCACAACCTGACTCTATCATCCTACCACCTGACTCTACCATCCTACCACCTGACTCTACCACCCTACCTCCTGACTCTACCATCTCACAACCTGACTCTACCATCCTACATCCTGAATCTACTATCCTACCTCCTGACTCTATCATCCTTCCTCCTGACTCTACCATACTACCTCATGACTCTACCATCTCACAACCTGACTCTACCATCCTACATCCTGAATCTCCCATTATACCTCCTCTATCATCCTACCTCCTGACTCTACCATCCTACCTCCTGACTCTATCATACTACCTCCTGATTCTACCAGCCCACCTCCTGACTCTACCATCCTAACTCCTGACTCTCCCATCTGACCTCCTCTACCATCCTACCACCTGACTCTACCATCCTACCACCTGACTCTACCATCCTACCTCCTGACTCTATCATCCTACCTCCTGACTCTTTCATCCTACCTCCTGACTCTCCCATCCGACCTCCTCTCCCATCCTACCTCCTGACTCTCTCATCCTACCTCCTGACTCTACCATCCTACCTCCTGACTCTCCCATCCTACCTCCTGACTCTACCATCCTACCTCCTGACTCTCCCATCTCACAACCTGACTCTATCATCCTACCACCTGACTATACCATCCTGCCTCCTGGCTCTACCATCCTACCTCCTGACTCTACCATCCTACCTCCTGACTCTCCCATCCTACCTCCTGACTCTCCCATCTCACAACCTGACTCTATCATCCTACCTCCTGACTCTCCCATCCTACCTCCTGACTCTACCATAATACCTCCTGACTATCATCGTACCTCCTGACTCTCTCATCCTACCTCCTGACTCTCCCATCCTACCTCCTGACTCTCCCAATCCTACCTACTGACTCTCCCATCCTACCTCCTCTACCATCCTACCTCCTGACTCTCCCATCCTACCACCTCTACCATCCTACCTACTGACTCTCCCATCCTACCACCTCTACCATCCTACCTCCTGACTCTCCCATCCTACCACCTCTACCATCCTACCTCCTGACTCTCCCATCCTACCTACTCTACCATTCTACCTCCTGACTCTCCCATCCTACCACCTCTACCATCCTACCTACTGACTCTCCCATCCTACCTACTCTACCATCCTACCTCCTGACTCTCCCATCCTACCTCCTCTACCATCCTACCTCCTGACTCTCCCATCCTACCACCTCTACCATCCTACCTACTGACTCTCTCATCCTACCTCCTGACTCTCCCATCCTACCTCCTGACTCTCCCAATCCTACCTCCTCTACCATCCTACCTACTGACTCTCCCATCCTACCTCCTCTACCATCCTACCTACTGACTCTCCCATCCTACCTCCTCTACCATCCTACCTCCTGACTCTCCCATCCTACCACCTCTACCATCCTACCTACTGACTCTCCCATCCTACCTACTCTACCATCCTACCTACTGACTCTCCCATCCTACCACCTCTACCATCCTACCTACTGACTCTACCATCTTAACTTCTCTACCATCCTACTTCCTGACTCTACCAGTGGTTTGACAGCCGCACTGTCTCTCCCTCTCTTCCTCCCTCTCCCCCCTCTCCCCGTCTCTCCCTTTCCCCTCTCCATCCTGTTCTCAAAGTCTAGACGTAACATAGTAACCGTAAATCCAGAACACTGAAATTAGTATGAAATGTTAAGTTTGGTATGGTTACATAAGACAGAAGATTAGTTATTTTATTTTTATTTTTATTTCACCTTTATTTAACCAGGTAGGCAAGTTGAGAACAAGTTCTCATTTACAATTGCGACCTGGCCAAGATAAAGCAAAGCAGTTCGACACATACAACAACACAGAGTTACACATGGAGTAAAACAAACATACAGTCAATAATACAGTAGAAAAATAAGTCTATATACAATGTGAGCAAATGAGGTGAGATAATGGAGGTAAAGGCAAAAAAAGGCCATGGTGGCGAAGTAAATACAATATAGCAAGTAAAACACTGGAATGGTAGATTTGCAGTGGAAGAATGTGCAAAGTAGAAATAGAAATAATGGGGTGCAAAGGAGCAAAATAAATAAATAAATAAATACAGTAGGGGAAGAGGTAGTTGTTTGGGCTAAATAATAGATGGGCTATGTACAGGTGCAGTAACCTGTGAGCTGCTCTGACAGCTGGTGCTTAAAGCTAGTGAGGGAGATAAGTGTTTCCAGCTTCAGTGATTGTTGTAGTTTGTTCCAGTCATTGGCAGCAGAGAACTGGAAGGAGAGGCAGCCAAAGGAGGAATTGGCTTTGTGGGTGACCTGAGAGATATACCTGCTGGAGCGCGTGCTACAGGTGGGTGCTGCTATGGTGACCAGCGAGCTGAGACAAGGGGGGACTTTATCTAGCAGGGTCTTGTAGATGACCTGGAGCCAGTGGGTTTGCCGACGAGTATGAAGCGAGGGCCAGCCAACGAGAGCGTACAGGTCGCAGTGGTGGGTAGTATATGGGGCTTTGGTGACAAAACGAATGGCACTGTGACAGACTGCATCCAATTTATTGAGTAGGGTATTGGAGGCTATTTTGTAAATGACATCGCCGAAGTCGAGGATCGGTAGGATGATCAGTTTTACGAGGGTATGTTTGGCAGCATGAGTGAAGGATGCTTTGTTGCGAAATAGGAAGCAAATTCTAGATTTAACTTTGGATTGGAGATGTTTGATGTGAGTCTGGAAGGAGAGTTTACAGTCTGACCAGACACCTAGGTATTTGTAGTTGTCCACATATTCACATATAAGTCAGAACGGGACGGGCGGGCGGGCAGGTGCAGGCAGCGATCGGTTGAAGAGCATGCATTTAGTTTTACTTGTATTTAAGAGCAGTTGGAGGCCATTGTTGTATGGTATTGAAGCTCATCTGGAGGGTTGATAACACAGTGTCCAAAGAAGGGCCAGAAGTATACCGAATGGTGTCGTCTGCGTAGAGGTGGATCAGAGACTCACCAGCAGCAAGAGCGACATCATTGATGTAAACAGAGAAGAGAGTCGGCCCAAGAATTGAACCCTGTGGCACCCCCATATAGACTGCCAGAGGCCCGGACAACAGGCCCTCCGATTTGACACACTGAACTCTATCAGAGAAGTAGTTGGTGAACCAGGCGAGGCAATCATTTGAGAAACCAAGGCTATCAAGTCTGCCGATGAGGATACGGTGATTGACAAAGTCGAAAGCCTTGGCCAGGTCAATGAATACGGCTGCACAGTATTGTTTCTTATCGATGGCGGTTAAGATATCGTTTAGGACCTTGAGCGTGGCTGAGGTGCACCCATGACCAGCTCAAATGAAAATAGGTGGTTGGTCGGGGGGGATGGGTGAGTGTACTGTCGTGGCCAAAAGTTTTGAGAATGACACAAATATTAATTTCCACAAAGTTTGGTGCGTTAATGTCTTTAGATATTTTTGTCAGATGTTACTATGGAATACTGAAGTATTTTTATTGACAATTACATGAAGTTGATTTAAAGAGTCAATATTTGCAGTGTTGACCCTTCTTTTCAAAACCTCTGCAATCCGCCTTGGCATGCTGTATATTAACTTCTGGGCCACATCCTGACTGATGGCAGCCCATTCTTGCGTAATCAATGCTTGGAGTTTGTCAGAATTTGTGTGGTTTTGTTTGTCCACCCGCCTCTTGAGGATTGACCACAAGTTCTCAATGGGATTAAGGTCTGGGGAGTTTCCTGGCCATGGACCCAAAATATCGATGTTTTGTTCCCCGAGCCACTTAGTTATCACTTTTGCATTATGGCAAGGTGCTCCATTATGCAGGAGAAGGCCTTGTTCGTCACCAAACTGTTCCTGGAGGATGTGTTGGTACCATTCTTTATTCATGGTTGTGTTCTTTGGCAAAATTGTGAGTGAGCCCACTCCCTTGGCTGAGAAGCAACCCCACACATGAATGGTCTCAGGATGCTTTGCTGTTGGCATGACACAGGACTGATGGTAGCGCTCACCTTGTCTTCTCTGGACAAGCTTTTTTCTGGATGAACCAAAAAAACGGAAAGGGGATTCATCAGAGAAAATTACTTTACCCCAGTCCTCAGCAGTCTCATCCCTGTACCTTTTGCAGAATATCAGTCTGTCCCTGATGTTTTTCTTTGCTGCCCTTCTTGACACCAGGCATCCTCCAAAAGTCTTCACCTCACTGTGCGTGCAGATGCACTCACACCTGCCTGCTGCCATTCCTGAGCAAGCTCTGTACTGGTGGTCCCCCGATCCCGCATCTGAATCAACTTTAGGAGACGGTCCTGGCGCTTTCTGGACTTTCTTGGACGCCCTGAAGCCTTCTTCACAACAATTGAACCGCTCTCCTTGAAGTTCTTGATGATCCGATAAATGGTTGATTTAGGTGCAATCTTACTGGCAGCAATATCCTTGCCTGTGAAGCCTTTTTTGTGCAAAGCAATGATGACGGCACATGTTTCCTTGCAGGCAACCATGGTTGACAGAGGAAGAACAATGTTTCCAAGCACCACCCTCCTTTTGAAGCTTCCAGTCTGTTATTCGAACTCAATCAGCATGACAGAGTGATCTCCAGCCTTGTCCTCGTCAACACTCACACCTGTGTTAACGAGAGAATCACTGACATGATGTCAGCTGGTCCTTTTTTGGCAGGGCTGAAATGCAGTGGAAATGTTTTTTGGGGATTCAGTTCATTTGCATGGCAAAGAGGGACTTTGCAATTAATTGCAATTCATCTGATCACTCTTCATAACATTCTGGAGTATATGCAAATTGCCATCATACAAACTGAGGCAGCAGACTTTGTAAAAATGTATATTTGTGTCATTCTCAAACCTTTTGGCCACGACTGTTTAACGCAAACATCTAGCAACCCTAAGGTTGCGTGTTTGCATCTCATCACAGACAACTTTAGCTTTTTAGCTTATTAGCGACTTTGCAACTACGTAGCATGTTAGCTAACCTTTCCCCCACCCTAACCTTAACTATTTAACCTAACTCATAACCTTGTTTTGACAATCTAGCACTTCATCTCCTGGCACTTATATATGTGTTTATAATTGTACTTATATATGTATTATTAAAGAATCTATCCCTTGATCCCTTGTATTTCTTAATGTCTCAGTCCTTTCAGGGTCCTAGATAACCACTCAGACTATTATTTTAGAAAAAGAAATAACCTACTTACTTTTAGTGAGGTTCTTAGGAGGCAATCTAGTGAATTTTAACAGTGGAATTTTTTTAGAAGCATTATATTGGAGGTGCACACAACAATAGGACTGCGCACCACAAGACAAACCAGTCTCTTTTTAACACTACACAAAATCAAAACCTAACCCTTAATCCTAACCCCTAGCATAGCTAACATTAGCCACCTAGCAAACATTAGCATTAGCCACCTAGCCTCCCACTCACCATTTCTCTCTCTCTCCCTCTCTCCCTCCCTCCACCCTCTCTTTCTCTCTCTTCCTCCCTCCTTCCACCTCACTCCATTCTCCCTCTATCTCCCCTATCTGTCCCCCCCCTCCCTCTCTCTCTCTCTCTCTCTCTCTCCTCTTCTCCCTCTCTCCCTCCTGTTGCTCTCCCTCCTCCTGTTCCTCCCTCCCACCCCCTTTCTCCCTGTCTACCCCCTCTCCTTTCCCCCTCCCTCTCTCCCCCCTCCTCTACCTCCAACCCACCCCTCTCTCCCTCTCCCTCCCTACCACTCCCCCCTCTATCTCCCCCTCCTTCTCTTCCTCTCTCTCTCCCTCCCTCCCTTCCTCCCACCCCCTCCCTCCCTCCCTTTCTTTCTCTCTCCCCCACTCCCTCCCCCTTCCAAGCCTCTCTCTTTCTCTCCCTCTCTCGCTCCCCCCTCTTGCTCTCTCATTCCCTCCCTCCAGCTGATGCTTTAGGGACCCTGGTTCACACAGCCTATATCCTGTCCCTGTGTCTCTGCCTGCCCTCCCCAGCATGGGAGCCTGCTTCATGGGAGCCTGCAATCTCTCTGAATTCTTGTGGTGGAACTCTCAGCATGGGTTATACTGTGAAGGCTGGCTGGGGAAACTCCACGTCCATCATAGGGTACATCACCCCACATAGCTTTCAATGACCATACATTGAGTCAAATAGTGCCTTGTAAAGTGTGGGATATCAACTGTTCCTTCACATAATACCCATTGATTCTAAGTGAATGTGGGCAGGTTTTAGTGTCGGGGATCTTCTCCTTTTCCTTTAAAGTTTCATTATTTAACAGGGATATAATGGCTCTCCTCAGATGTCAGTTTGGCTAATTCAATCAGAGTGAGACCTTTATTCTGATACAGGTATTGACAACTCCTCATTGGTATTGACACAACATACCGGGCTTCAAGGGCATCGTCGTAAGAGGATATTGACATCCTGCTTTGGCCCTTGACGCATCTGCTGAGGGCTTTCCTCAGCCTGGGCACTCGTACTGAAGAGACACATCATCTATACCTCAGTTAACTTACATGCTTCTGTTTCAACTATGGGATCTTTTCCATTTCCCCACCAGTATCTGCACCTGATATGGTATGGTTGCCATGGAAACAGTGCTTGAGAATATCAAAAGACAGTAGGAAACATCTAGTGAGTTATAGGCACTGGTTTGTTTTTCTCCCCTCCACTGAACCAATGTGTGCGGTCAATATCATTCATCAGCACAACTCAACACCACCGGAGCCTGCAGGGAAGGATGAGGAGACACGGGGGAACGCCAACATGTCCAGCCTGGAGTAGTTCTAAGCAATGATACATATCAAACATCATATGGATGAGAGAAGAGAGAAGGAGGGAGGAGAGACAGAGAGTTGTTACAGTGATGACTACGGGTGAACTGTTCATTTGTTAGCCTCATACCAAACCATGAGTAGAGAAACCTGCATGGGGCCTTTTCCTGTTGGCTGATAACGTTAATATCTGTCTGCTACTGTCTGCACAAACTGTACTAGCAGGCTATGGGTTTTTGGGTTGTGTTCTCATCTGGTGAGATGTGAATAGTGATTGCCAGTTATGGGGCTGTAATGGGACACCCAGCATGCCCATAACTTGGAGTTTAGCCTCTAAGGCATTCTCAAAATACCCAGGACAAAGCGAGAGGTGACAACCAGGAAATAATCCTGTGATTTGATCCTTCGTAATCGTCCACAAGGACTTGTATAAATCCCTCACCTCCCGTTGGCTCTTCTCAGCAGTGCCATGGAAAAATAAAAGCACATAAAACACATATTTCTCCTTTCCTGTCCGGGAAGTCAATATGTTGACCATGATCCATTTGGTTTAGGAAAGATAAGCTGAAAATGAGGTCACAGCAGCTGCTGGTGACCTTATCCAGGGGACAGTAGCGGAGAGGAGCCTGCCTATTTTTAAAAGACAAAGGCTGCCCTGGGTGACAGCCCCACCTCCAGCCCCAGCTCCAGCCCCAGGTCCAGCTTCATCCCCATTCCCAGCTCCAACCCCAGCTGCAGCCCCAACCTTAGCTCCAAACCCAGCCCCAACACTCGCCACGGCTCCAGCCCTAGCACCAGCTCGAACCCCAACTCCTCCCCAGCTCCAACTCCAGCTCCAGCCCCAAACCCAGACCCATCTCCAACCCCAGACTCAGCTCCAGCCCCAGCTCCAACCCCAGCTCCAGTCCCAGATCCAACCCCAGACCCAACCCGAGACCCAGCTCCAACCCCAGTTCCAACCCCATACCCAGCTCCAACCCCAACTCCGAACCCAAACCCAGCCCCAGCTCCAATACCAGCTACAAACACATCCCCAACCCAAAACCCAGACAGCTCCAACCCCAGTTCCAACCCCAGACTCAGCTTCAATCCCAGACTCAAATACAACCCCAGACCCAGCTACAACCCTAGACCCAGCTACAACCCTAGCTCCAACCCCAGACTCAGCTATAACCCTAGACTCAGGTCCAACCCCAGACTCAGGTCCAGCCCCAGCTCCAACGCCAGACTCAGCTCCAACCCCAGCTCCAACCCCAGACTTAGCTCCAACTCCAGACTCAGCTCCAACTCCAGACTCCAACCCAGACTCAGCTCCAACCCCAGCTCCAACCCCAGACTCAGCTCCAACTACAGACTCAGCTCCAACTCCAGCTCACACCCCAGACTCAGCTCCAACCCCAGACTCAGCTCCAACTCCAGACTCAGCTCCAACCCAAGACTCAGCTCCAACCCCAGACTCAGCTCCAACCCCAGACTCAGCTCCAACCCCAGACTCAGCTCCAACTCCAGACTCAGCTCCAACCCCAGCTCCAACCCCAGACTTAGCTCCAACCCCAGACTCAGCTCCAACCCCAGACTCAGCTCCAACCCCAGACTCAGCTCCAACCCCAGACTCAGCTCCAACTCCAGACTCAGCTCCAACCCCAGCTCCAACCCCAGACTTAGCTCCAACCCCAGACTCATCTCCAACCCCAGCTCCAACCCCAGACTCAGCTCCAACCCCAGACTCAGCTCCAACTCCAGACCCAGTTCCAACCCCAGACTCAGCTTCAATCCCAGACTCAAATACAACCCCAGACCCAGCTACAACCCTAGACCCAGCTACAACCCTAGCTCCAACCCCAGACTCAGCTATAACCCTAGACTCAGGTCCAACCCCAGAGTCAGGTCCAGCCCCAGCTCCAACGCCAGACTCAGCTCCAACCCCAGCTCCAACCCCAGACTTAGCTCCAACCCCAACTACAATAAAGACTCAGCTCCAACCCCAGCTCCAACCCCAGACTCAGCTCCAACTACAGACTCAGCTCCAACTCCAGCTCACACCCCAGACTCAGCTCCAACTCCAGACTCAGCTCCAACGCCAGACTCAGCTCCAACCCCAAACTCAGCTCCAACTCCAGACTCAGCTCCAACCCCAGACTCAGCTCCAACTCCAGACTCAGCTCCAACCCCAGACTCAGCTCCAACCCCAGACTCAGCTCCAACCCCAGCTCCAACCCCAGACTCAGCTCCAACTACAGACTCAGCTCCAACTCCAGCTCACACCCCAGACTCAGCTCCAACCCCAGACTCAGCTCCAACTCCAGACCCAGTTCCAACCCCAGACTCAGCTTCAATCCCAGACTCAAATACAACCCCAGACCCAGCTACAACCCTAGACCCAGCTACAACCCTAGCTCCAACCCCAGACTCAGCTATAACCCTAGACTCAGGTCCAACCCCAGACTCAGGTCCAGCCCCAGCTCCAACTCCAGACTCAGCTCCAACCCCAACTCCAACCCAGACTCAGCTCCAACCCAGTTCCAACCCCAGACTCAGCTTCAATCCCAGACTCAAATACAACCCCAGACCCAGCTACAACCCTAGACCCAGCTACAACCCAAGCTCCAACCCCAGACTCAGCTATAACCCTAGACTCAGCTCCAACCCCAGCTCCAATCCAAGACTCAGCTCAAACCCCAGACTCAGCTCCAACTCCAGACTCAGCTCCAACCCCAGACTCAGCTCCAACCCCAGACTCAGCTCCAACTCCAGACTCAGCTCCAACCCCAGACCCAGCTCCAACTCCAGACTCAGCTCCAACCCCAGACTTAGCTCCAACCCCAGACTCAGCTCCAACCCCAGCTCCAACCCCAGACTCAGCTCCAACTACAGACTCAGCTCCAACTCCAGCTCACACCCCAGACTCAGCTCCAACCCCAGACTCAGCTCCAACTCCAGACCCAGTTCCAACCCCAGACTCAGCTTCAATCCCAGACTCAAATACAACCCCAGACCCAGCTACAACCCTAGACCCAGCTACAACCCTAGCTCCAACCCCAGACTCAGCTATAACCCTAGACTCAGGTCCAACCCCAGACTCAGGTCCAGCCCCAGCTCCAACATCAGACTCAGCTCCAACCCCAGCTCCAACCCCAGACTTAGCTTCAACTCCAGACTCAGCTCCAACCCCAACTCCAACCCAGACTCAGCTCCAACCCAGATCCAACCCCAGACTCAGCTTCAATCCCAGACTCAAATACAACCCCAGACCCAGCTACAACCCTAGACCCAGCTACAACCCAAGCTCCAACCCCAGACTCAGCTATAACCCTAGACTCAGCTCCAACCCCAGCTCCAATCCAAGACTCAGCTCAAACCCCAGACTCAGCTCCAACTCCAGACCCAGTTCCAACCCCAGACTCAGCTTCAATCCCAGACTCAAATACAACCCCAGACCCAGCTACAACCCTAGACCCAGCTACAACCCTAGCTCCAACCCCAGACTCAGCTATAACCCTCGACTCAGGTCCAACCCCAGACTCAGGTCCAGCCCCAGCTCCAACGCCAGACTCAGCTCCAACCCAAGCTCCAACCCCAGACTTAGCTCCAACTCCAGACTCAGCTCCAACCCCAACTCCAACCCAGACTCAGCTCCAACCCAGCTCCAACCCCAGACTCAGCTCCAACTACAGACTCAGCTCCAACTCCAGCTCACAACCCAGACTCAGCTCCAACTCCAGACTCAGCTCCAACCCCAGACTCAGCTCCAACCCCAGACTCAGCTCCAACTCCAGACTCAGCTCCAACCCCAGACCCAGCTCCAACTCCAGACTCAGCTCCAACCCCAGACTCAGCTCCAACCTCAGACTCAGCTCCAACCCCAGCTCCAACCCCAGACGCAGCTCCAACTACAGACTCAGCTCCAACTCCAGCTCACACCCCAAACTCAGCTCCAACCCCAGACTCAGCTCCAACTCCAGACCCAGTTCCAACCCCAGACTCAGCTTCAATCCCAGACTCAAATACAACCCCAGACCCAGCTACAACCCTAGACCCAGCTACAACCCTAGCTCCAACCCCAGACTCAGCTATAACCCTCGACTCAGGTCCAACCCCAGACTCAGGTCCAGCCCCAGCTCCAACGCCAGACTCAGCTCCAACTCCAGCTCCAACCCCAGACTTAGCTCCAACTCCAGACTCAGCTCCAACCCCAACTCCAACCCAGACTCAGCTCCAACCCAGCTCCAACCCCAGACTCAGCTCCAACTACAGACTCAGCTCCAACTCCAGCTCACACCCCAGACTCAGCTCCAACTCCAGACTCAGCTCCAACCCCAGACTCAGCTCCAACCCCAGACTCAGCTCCAACTCCAGACTCAGCTCCAACCCCAGACCCAGCTCCAACTCCAGACTCAGCTCCAACCCCAGACTCAGCTCCAACCCCAGACTCAGCTCCAACCCCAGCTCCAACCCCAGACGCAGCTCCAACTACAGACTCAGCTCCAACTCCAGCTCACACCCCAGACTCAGCTCCAACCCCAGACTCAGCTCCAACTCCAGACCCAGTTCCAACCCCAGACTCAGCTTCAATCCCAGACTCAAATACAACCCCAGACCCAGCTACAACCCTAGACCCAGCTACAACCCTAGCTCCAACCCCAGACTCAGCTATAACCCTAGACTCAGGTCCAACCCCAGACTCATGTCCAGCCCCAGCTCCAACATAAGACTCAGCTCCAACCCCAGCTCCAACTCCAGACTTAGCTTCAACTCCAGACTCAGCTCCAACCCCAACTCCAACCCAGACTCAGCTCCAACCCCAGCTCCAACCCCAGACTCAGCTCCAACTACAGACTCAGCTCCGACTCCAGCTCACACCCCAGACTCAGCTCCAACCCCAGACTCAGCTCCAGCTCCAGACTCAGCTCCAACCCAAGACTCAGCTCCAACCCCAGACTCAGCTCCAACCCCAGCTCCAACCCCAGACTCAGCTCCAACTACAGACTCAGCTCCAACTCCAGCTCACACCCCAGACTCAGCTCCAACCCCAGACTCAGCTCCAAATCCAGACTCAGCTCCAACCCACGACTCAGCTCCAACCCCAGACTCAGCTCCAACCCCAGACTCAGCTCCAACCCCAGACTCAGCTCCATCCCCAGACTCAGCTCCAACCCCAGACTCAGCTCCAACCCCAGCTCCAACCCCAGACTTAGCTCCAACCCCAGACTCAGCTCAAACCCCAGCTCACACCCCAGACTCAGCTCCAACCCCAGACTCAGCTCCAACTCCAGACCCAGTTCCAACTCCAGACTCAGCTTCAATCCCACACTCAAATACAACCCCAGACCCAGCTACAACCCTAGACCCACCTACAACCCTAGCTCCAACCCCAGACTCAGCTATAACCCTAGACTCAGGTCCAACCCCAGACTCAGGTCCAGCCCCAGCTCCAACGCCAGACTCAGCTCCAACCCCAGCTCCAACCCCAGACTTAGCTCCAACTCCAGACTCAGCTCCAACCCCAACTCCAACCCAGACTCAGCTCCAACCCCAGCTCCAACCCCAGACTCAGCTCCAACTACAGACTCAGCTCCAACTCCAGCTCACACCCCAGACTCAGCTCCAACCTCAGACTCAGCTCCAACCCAGACTCAGCTCCAACTCCAGACTCTGCTCCAACCCCAGACTCATCTCCAACTCCAGACTCAGCTCCAACCCCTGACTCAGCTCCAACCCCAGACTCAGCTCCAACTCCAGACTCAGCTCCAACCCCTGACTCAGCTCCAACCCCTGACCCAGCTCCAAGCCAGACTCAGCTCCAACCCCAGACTCAGCTCCAACTCCAGACTCAGCTCCAACCCCAGACTCAGCTCCAACCCCAGACTCAGCTCCAACCCCAGACTCAGCTCCAATCCCAGACTCAGCTCCAACCCCAGACTCAGCTCCAACCCCAGAATCAGCTCCAACCCCAGACTCAGCTCCAACCCCAGACTCAGCTCCAACTCCAGACTCAGCTCCAACTCCAGACTCAGCTCCAACTCCAGAATCAGCTCCAACTCCAGAATCAGCTCCAACCCCAGACTCAGCTCCAACCCCAGACTCAACTCCAACCCCAGACTCAGCTCCAACTCCAGAATCAGCTCCAACCCCAGCTCCAACCCCAGAATCAGCTCCAACCCCAGAATCAGCTCCAACCCTAGACTCAGCTCCAACTCCAGAATCAGCTCTAACCCCAGAATCAGCTCCAACACCAGACTCAGCTCCAACCCCAGCTCCAGAGGGGCAGAAGAAGACAGTGTGCCCCCATGCT
Organism: Salvelinus namaycush; assembly: GCF_016432855.1. Classification (NCBI taxonomy): domain Eukaryota; kingdom Metazoa; phylum Chordata; class Actinopteri; order Salmoniformes; family Salmonidae; genus Salvelinus; species Salvelinus namaycush. Next base: position 13,289,666 of record NC_052307.1, read on the forward strand.
GGCACAGGAGCACTTTTTCAGTCTCCCCCCAACGCCATTCCTACCCCCCCCTCTCTCTCTCTCTTAAAACATAATTCTTCTCTCCAACTCTCCTTCTATCTCTCTATCCCCCCTCTCTGCTTCTATCAGCATCCAGGAGAGATGACTACAGTTGACAGGTTAGTCCTGTATGAAGAGGTGGTAGTGTATGTGAGTGGGAGGCTGGGAGTAGCATGTTGGCCATACACTTGGCCGAGAAACAACTCTGCGCTCAACTTGATATAGACATCTCTACTTTCCTGAGCATTTATTCACCTTCACAGCAAAGACAATTAGTCTTAACCTGTTTGGGCTCAAGGGGCAGTATTGAGTAGCCAGATAAAAGGTGCCCATTTCAAAAAGGCCTCGTACTCAATTCTTGCTCGTACAATATGCATATTATTATTACTATTGGATAGAAAACACTCTCTAGTTTCTAAAACCGTTTGAATTATATCTGTGGGTGAAACAGAACTGGACTTAGAGCAATTTTCCTATGTGTATGTCAGAATGCAGAATTTTGCTGGCTGTTCTGAGACCTGTGTATTAATTTGCCTGTCCTCTATTGGTTGAGATGCACTGCATACGCCTTCCCCTGGGTGTCAGCGAATAGGGAGACTTGAAATGGAGTTTCTACGTAGTTCCCAAAGGTTATAAATTGCTTGGAACCGAAGCGTCCCATCTTTCCACTCTTCGCTCTGACGCAGGGAGGGTCTTGGCATGTCATGTTAGAAGCTCCTGTTTTAGCTCCTAGATATATCCGGCTCTGTTTTTATTCGATATAGGTGTTAAAGACATCGTAATGTTGTTATTTTAAACCGAATTATATCAGTTTATGTCAGTATATTGCGATTTTCGGGTATTTATTTTCGTGACGTTGTAGGAAGTTGGGTATCTCTGGCCCACATGGCTATTGTTTACTGCTAATTGCAACGTTGAAGACGACGTTCTCCAACCTAGCAACGATTCTTTTGGACAAAGGACACCTTTCCCAAGATTCTGATGGGAGTTCATCAAAAAGTAAGAACTATTTATGCTGATAATTCATTGTTCTGTTGGAAAAAGTTAAATGCATAAGACGCCATTACTTGCAGTGTAGCCTTGCTTTATCGCACCCTGTATTGCGCAGTAACGTTAATTTTAAAAATGTAATTCAGCGATTGCATTAAGAACTAATTTGTCTTTCAATTGCTGTCCAACCTGTATTTTTTTAGTCAAGTTTATGAATAGTTTTCGATAAGAATAGGTGCCTTTCCAAGATGGCGCCGGACAGATTGCTTGAGATTTTGGACACTATTCTCATTGTATAAGCAAGATTTGTGCCGCTAAATATGCACATTTTCGAACAAACTCTATATGCATTGTGTAATATGATGTTACAGGACTGTCATCTGAAGAATTCTGAGAAGGTTAGTGAAAAAATGAATATATTTTGGTGGTTTATACGTTATCGCTATTTTTGCCTTGAATCAATGCTGTTGTTATGTTTGCTATTGTGGTAAGCTAATATAACGCTATATTGTGTTTTCGCTGTAAAACACTTGATAAATCGGAAATATTGTCTGGAATCACAAGATGCCTGTCTTTCAATTGCTGTACACTATGTATTTTTCAGAAATGTTTTATGATGAGTATTTAGTTATTTGGCATTGGTGTCTGTAATTTTTCTGTCTGCTTTCGGTGCAATTTCTGACTGTAGCTGCAATGTAAACTATGATTTATACCTGAAATATGCACATTTTTCTAACAAAACATATGCTATACAATAAATATGTTATCAGACTGTCATCTCATGAAGTTGTTTCTTGGTTAGTGGCTATTTATATCTTTATTTGGTCGAATTTGTGATAGCTACTGATGGAGTAAAAAACTGATGGAGTAAAAAAAGTGGTGTCTTTTGCTAACGTGGTTAGCTAATAGATTTACATATTGTGTCTTCCCTGTAAAACATTTTAAAAATCGGACATGTTGGCTTGATTCACAAGATGTGTACCTTTCATATGCTGTACTGGACTTGTTAATGTGTGAAAGTTAAATATTTAAAAATATATATATTTTGAATTTCGCGCCCTGCACTTTGAGCTGGCTGTTGTCATAAGTGTACCGGTGTCGGGCTGCAGCCATAAGAAGTTAACTTGTTTGATTGCCTTGCGGAGGGAATAGCTACATTGTTTGTATTCGGTCATGTTTCCGGTCACCTTGTCCTGGTTAAAAGCAGTGGTTCGCGCTTTCAGTTTCGCGCGAATGCTGCCATCAATCCACGGTTTCTGGTTGGGGAATGTTTTAATAGTTGCTATGGGTACGACATCGCCAATGCACTTGCTAATGAACTCGCTCACCGAATCAGCATATTCGTCAATGTTGTTGTTTGACGCAATGCGGAACATATCCCAATCCACGTGATCGAAGCAATCTTGAAGTGTGGAATCAGATTGGTCGGACCAGTGTTGAACAGACCTGAGAGCGGGAGCTTCCTGTTTTAGTTTCTGTCTATAGGCTGGAAGCTACAAAATGGAGTCGTGGTCAGCTTTTCCGAAAGAAGGGTGGGGGAGTGCCTTACATGCGTCGCGGAAGTTAGAATAACAATGATCCAGGGTTTTACCAGCCCTGGTAGCACAATCGATATGCTGATAGAATTTAGGGAGTCTTGTTTTCAGATTAGCCTTGTTAAAATCCCCAGCTACAATGAATGCAGCCTCAGGATATGTGGTTTCCAGTTTACATAGAGTCAAATAAAGTTAGTTCAGGGCCATCGATGTGTCTGCATGGGGGGGAATATATGCGGCTGTGATTATAATCGAAGAGAATTCTCTTGGTAGATCGACATTTCATCGTGAGGAATTCTAAGTCAGGTGAACAGAAGGACTTGAGTTCCTGTATGTTGTTATGATCACACCACATCTCGTTAATCATAAGGCATACCCCCCCGCCCCTCTTCTTACCAGAAAGATGTTTGTTTCTGTCGGCGCGATGCGTGAAGAAACCAGCTGGCTGTACCGACTCCGATAGCATGTCTCGAGTGAGCCATGTTTCCGTGAAGCAAAGAACGTTAGTCTCTGATGTCTCTCTGGAATGCTACCCTTGCTCGGATTTCATCAACCTTGTTGTCAAGAGACTGGACATTGGCGAGTAGTATGCTCGGGAGCGGTGCGTGATGTGCCCGTCTCCGGACCCTGACCAGAAGACCGCTTCGTCTGCCCCTTTTACGGCGTTGTTGTATTGGTTCGCCGGCTGGGATCCGATCCATTGTCCCTGGTGGTGGGCAAAACACAGGATCCGCTTCGGGATCCACTTCCTGGTCGTAATGATGGTGAGTTGACGTTGTCCTTATATCCAGTGGTTCCTCCCGACTGTATGTAATAAAACCTAAGAATATCTGGGGTACCAATGTAATAACAATAAATAACAAACAATAAATAACAATAAATTATCAAATGGCTATCCAAGCTATTAGCATTGCCCCCCCACCCTCTTTTACACCACTTCTAATCTCTGTTGTTATCATATATGCATAGTCACTTTAATAACTCTACCTTCATGTACATATTACCTCAACTAACCAGTTCCCCCACACATTGATTCTGTACCAGTACCCCCCTGTATATAGTGTCTCTATTGTTATTTTATTGCTGCTTTTTAATTACTTGTTACTTTTATTTCTTATCTTTTATAAACTGCATTGTTGGTTAGGGGCACGTAAGTAAGCATTTATTTATTTATTTATTATTTTCACCTTTATTTAACTAGGCAAGTCAGTTAAGATCAAATTCTTATTTTCTATGACGGCCTAGGAACGGTGGGTTAACTGCCTTGTTCAGGGGCAGAACGACAGATTTGTACCTTGTCAGCTTGGGGATTCGATCTTGCAACCTTTCGGTTACTAGTCCAATGCTCTAAACACTAGGCTACCTGCCGCCCCTGTAAGGTCTACACCTGTTGTATTCGGCACATGAGACTTGGCAGATGTCAATTAACCAAGGATTCTCCTGAGGGCAAACTGTGTTGCTGTCAGATACTGTGATAAATTTGACTGTAATGTAACTAGTGTAAGGATCCTCCCCTTGCCCTCGTCAGGCTCTTGCCCACCATACGCTGTCACCTTTGGCACCTCCACTGAAACCAGACTAACCAGCCGCCCTCTGAACCTCTTGCTCACACACACAAACACACATACCCACACAGTATCACATATACACACACACAGTACGCACGCACGCACGCACGCACGCACGCACACCCACCCACACACCCACACACACACACACACACACACATACACACACCCACATACACACACAGTATCACATATACACACACACAGTACGCACGCACACACACACGCACGCACGCACGCACACACACACACACACACACACACACACACACACACACACACGCACACACATACACACACAGTATCATATATACACACACACAGTACACAAGCACGCACACACACACACTCACACACACACACACACACACACCCACACACACACACACACACACACACACATACACACACAGTATCACATATACACACACACAGTACGCACGCAGGCACGCACGCACACACACACACACACACACACACACACACACACACACACACACACACACACACACACACACACACACACACACACACACACAGTATCACATATACACACACACAGTACACACACACACACACACACACACACACACACACACACACACACACACACACACACACACACAGTATGCACTCACACAAACACACAGAAGCGCATATACACACACTCTCCCTCTCTATCATCTCAGTTGGTACAATCACGTGCCCTCCTCGCCGCCTCTGCCTTTGTCTGTTTGCTCTCCCCCTCTAGGCGGAGCCTGCTGATTGGCTATCAGGGGTCAGCTGGGTGTTATTGATTGACCTAACGGATGAGGCCAGCGCCTCTGCCCGGGATCCAACAAAGAACAGAGCTTGGGCTGGCAACCTCTCGTTGACCCTCGCTCCCCCGTAGCCACGGTGACACGCCTCTGCAAACACAGCCGTGGTTCGGAGCACCGGGAGGCTGCCAACGGGACACACACCACACACCACACACCACACACCACACACCACACACCACACACCACACACCACACACACACACATACACACACACATACACACACACACACACACACACACACATACACACACACAACATGTAGATAACAGTTTTTTTCCGTTTTTCAATATATTTCAATCTTTTTTTTCCATTTTCGAATTAAATATACAGTCATGGCCAAAAGTTTTGAGAATGACACAAATATAAATTTTCACAAAGTCTGCTGCCTCAGTTTGTATGATGGCAATTTGCATATACTCCATAATGTTATGAAAAGTGATCAGATGAATTGCAATTAATTGCAAAGTCCCTCTTTGCCATGCAAATGAACTGAATCCCCCAAAAACATAACCACTGCTTTTCAGCCCTGCCACAAAAGGACCAGCTGACATCATGTCAGTGATTCTCTCGTTAAAACCTCTTAAGGACAGGGGGTGCTGTTTTCACTTTTGGGGAAAATCGTATCCAATTTAAACGGCCTCGTACTCAATTCTTGCTCGTACAATATGCATATTATTATTAATATTGGATAGAAAACACTCTCTAGTTTCTAAAACCGTTCTAATTATTTCTCTAAGTGAAACAGAACTCTTTTTACAGCCCATTTCCTATCCGGAAGTGAGATTTCCAAAAGCGAGGTCTCTCTTCAAGAGCTTGTCTATAAAAGGGCATGTCACTTATGACTGTAGACACACATCATACACCTTCCCCTGGGTGTCATGCGGAAGTGAGAGCAGAAATGACTTGATTATCTCGTTCTGGGATTGAATACAACCTCTTGGAGTGAGAGGACCGCCATTATTTTTTTTTGGAAGGCGCGAAGTTGGACCTGGAATCGCATACTGGAAAACCGTCGTTATAGGTGAATATGATCTCCGGCTTCGATTTTATTTGATACATGTCACAATATCATCCTAAAGTATGTTTTTTCAATATAGTTTAATTATATTATTGAAATTTATTCGGGACTTTAGACGTGATGCGTTGGAGGAATTTGTTCAAGAAGGTGAGGTTAGCGCCGCACGGCCAGTGTGCTTGCTAATTCAAGAGGGAAATAGTTCGTTCTGGATCCAAACAAAGACGGTTCTGAACAAAGGACCCCTTGTACAACATTCTGATGGAAGATCAACAAAGATAAGGACCCAATTTGGGATGCTAGTTCATATATCTGTCGAACTGTGCTATCGCTACCGTTTGCCTTGAATCAATGCTGTTGTGTGATAGCTATTGTAGTTAGCTAATATAACGATATATTGTGTTTTCGCTGTAAAACACTTCAAAAATCGGAAATATTGGCTGTATTCACAAGTTCTTTGTCTTTCATTTGCTATCCACCATATATTTCTCTGAAATGTTTTATGATGAGTAATTAGGTAGTTGACGTTGGTGTCTGTATTTACTCTGGCTACTCCCGTGCTATTTCTGACTGTAGCTGTAGCTATAGCTATGATGGTAGCAGTAATGTAAAACTGATTTATAGCTCAAATATGCACATTTTTTGAACAAAACATAGATTTATTGTGTAACATGTTATAGGACTGTCATCTGAGGGAGTTGTTTCTAGGTTAGTTAGGTTGGTTCTAGGTTAGTTAGGTTGGCTTTGTGCATGCTACCTGCATGCTACCGGTGCTGTGAAAAATGTCTGTCTGTCTTTTGTATTTGGTGGTGAGCTAACATAAATATACGTGGTGTTTTCGCTGTAAAACATTTTAAAAATCGGACATGTTCACTGGATTCACAAGATCTTTGTCTTTCATTTGCTATCCACCATATATTTTTCTGAAATGTTTTATGATGTGTAATTAGGTAGTTGACGTTGGTGTCTGTATTTACTCTGGCTACTCCCGTGCTATTTCTGACTGTAGCTATGATGGTAGCAGTAATGTAAAACTGATTTATAGCTCAAATATGCACATTTTTTGAACAAAACATAGATTTATTGTGTAACATGTTATAGGACTGTCATCTGAGGGAGTTGTTTCTAGGTTAGTTAGGTTGGTTCTAGGTTAGTTAGGTTGGCTTTGTGCATGCTACCTGCATGCTACCGGTGCTGTGAAAAATGTCTGTCCTCTTTTGTATTTGGTGGTGAGCTAACATAAATATACGTGGTGTTTTTGCTGTAATACATTTAAAAAATCGGACATGTTCACTGGATTCACAAGATGTGTATCTTTCATTTGCTGTATTGGACTTGTTAATGTGTGAAAGTTAAATATTTCTCAAAAATATTTTTTGAATTTCGCGCTCTGCCTTTTCAGTGGAATGTGGGAGGAGTTCCGCTAGCGGAACGCCAGTCCCAAACAGGTTAACCTTTTCTCAATAGGGGATGCTGTTTGCACTTTGTAAAAATGTCGTTCTCAAATTAAACTGCCTCGTACTCGATTCTTGCTCGTACAATATGCATATTATTATTACTATTGGATAGAAAACACTCTCTAGTTTCTAAAACCGTTTGAATTATATCTGTGAGTAAAACAGAACTCGAGTTGGAGCAATTTTCCTATGAGGAAGTGAGAAATCTGAAATCTGCAGGCTGTTCTGAGGTCAGTTTATTAATTTGCATGTCTTCTATTGGTTGAGATCCACTGCATACGCCTTCCCCTGGATGTCAGGAAATAGTGAGAATTAGAATGGAGTTGCTAGGCAGATCTGAGGCCTTATAAATGGGCTGGCAACGTGGGGTCCTCTCTTTCCTTCATTCGCCATGACGCAAGACAGACCTCAGGATGGCGTTCTAGAAAGCTCCCGTTATAGCCCTTAGATATATCCGGCTCTGATTTTATTCGATATAGGTGTTAAAGACATCATAATGTTGTTATTTTAAACCGAGGTATATCAGTTTATATCAGTATATTGCGATATAAGGCGACAATCTACAACCGAGCAACGATTCTTTTGGACAAAGGACAACTTGCCCAAGATTCTGATGGGAGCTCATCAAAAAGTAAGAACTATTTATGATGTTAATTCGTTGTTCTGTTGAAAAATGTAAAACTCATATTCCGCCATTAATTTCGGTGCGGTCTCGCTTTAACGCACGCTGTATGTCGTAGTAATGTTAATTTTAAAAATCTAACACAGCGATTGCATTAAGAACTAATGTATCTTTCATTTGCTGTCCAACCTGTATTTTTTAGTCAAGTTTATGGTTAGTTACTGATTAGATTAGGTGCCTCTCCCAAGATTTCTCCCGACATATTGTTGGCAGCTTGGCTACTATTCTCATTGTATAACCACGATTTGTGCCGCTAAATATGCACATTTTCGAACAAACTCTATATGTATTGTGTAATATGATGTTATAGGACTGTCATCTGAAGAATTCTGAGCAGGTCAGTGAAAAAATTAATATCTTTTGCTGGGTTATTGTTAGGAATTTTGTTAATAAATAGTTAAAACAAATTCTAGCTTTAGATAAAACTATAACTAATTGAACTCTGCATGCCTGGTGAAAAGAGATTTGTGTTGTGAGTCATAAAATAAGCAGAAAGGGTCGTTAAACTATGGTTGAACTGACCCAACTTAGCCCTGAGGTGTTTAGATAAGGCTGTGGGTAACTTTTTAGGTCTTCCATTATCTTGAGTTGTCTGCTAAAGTGGTAATAAATTATAGTGAGCCTTCAGGATAAATGATTATATTGTGTGTCATGTGAGTGCCCTGTGAAGTTGGAATGAACTTTTGAACCTGTTTTCTATTTGTCAGGACAATGAGACTTATTCTGTAACCTATGACGTCATATCTTGTAAATAAACCTGTGTTTATGATCAAATGGCAGCGTGCTCCGAGAATAAACACTATTATCTAATTTTAATAAGACTGTATCCTGTCTATTTTATGTTAATAAGTATCTTACAAATTCTTATAAATAGACAGATTGAATTTAATTAATGAGTATATTGGAGGAATTATTTAATTCCACTAACAGTTATACGTTATCGCTATTTTTGGCTTGAATCAATGCTGTTGTGTGGTTTGCTATTGTGGTAAGCTAATATAATGCTATATTGTGTTTTCGCTATAAAACACTTAAAAAATCTGAAATATTGGCTGGATTCACAAGATGTTTGTCTTTCATTTGCTGTACGCTGTGTATTTTTCAGAAATGTTTTATGATGAGTATTTAGGTAATTCACGTTGCTCTCTGTAGTTATTCTAGTCGCTTTGGTGAGAGTTGTGATGGTGGCTGCAATGGTAAACTATGATTTATACCTGAAATATGCACATTTTTCTAACAAAACATATGCTATACAATAAATATGTTATCAGACTGTCATCTGATGAAGTTATTTCTTGGTTAGTGGCTATTTATATCTTTATTTGGTCGAATTTGTGATAGCTACTGATGCAGTAAAAAAATGGTGGAGTAAAAAAAGTGGTGTCTTTTGCTAACGTGGTTAGCTAATAGATTTACATATTGTGTCTTCCCTGTAAAACATTTTAAAAATCAGAAATGATGGCTGGATTCACAAGATGTGTATCTTTCATCTGGTGTCTTGGACTTGTGATTTAATGATATTTAGATGCTAGTATTTACTTGTGACGCTATGCTAGGCTATGCTAGTCAGCTTTTTTACTGATGGGGGTGCTCCCGGATCCGGGATTGTGTGGAAGTAGAGGTTAAATGAGGCCTCACCTCCTGGTTACACTAGTGACCATATCCCCCGTGCATCCCGCAAAGGCGGAGGTGTTGCTAACATTTACGATAGCAAATTTCAATTTACAAAAAAAACAAATGACGTTTTCATCTTTTTAGCTTCTTTTCATAAAATCTATGCAGCCTACTCAATCACTTTTTATAGCTACTGTTTACAGGCCTCCTGGGCCATATACAGCGTTCTTAACTGAGTTCCCTGAATTCCTATCGGACCTTGTAGTCATAGCAGATAATATTCAAATTTTTGGTGATTTTAATATTCATATGGAAAAATCCACAGACCCACTCCAAAAGGCTTTCGGAGCCATCATCGACTCAGTGGGTTTTGTCCAACATGTCTCTGGACCTACTCACTGCCACAGTCATACTCTGGACCTAGTTTTGTCCCATGGAATAAATGTTGTAGATCTTAATGTTTTTCCTCATAATCCTGGACTATCGGACCACCATTTTATTACGTTTGCAATCGCAACAAATAATCTGCTCAGACCCCAACCAAGGAGCATCAAAAGTCGTGCTATAAATTCTCAGACAACACAAAAATTCCTTGATGCCCTTCCAGACTCCTTCTGCCTACCCAAGGACGTCAGAGGACAAAAATCAGTTAACCTTTTGTCAATAGGGGGTGCTATTTGCACTTTGTAATAATTTCGTTCCCAAATTAAACTGCCTCGTACTCAATTCTTGCTCGTACAATATGCATATCATTATTACTATTGGATAGAAAACACTCTCTAGTTTCTAAAACCGTTTGAATTATTTCTCTGAGTGAAACAGAACTCATTCTGCAGCACATTTCCTGTCAGCATTTCCTGAGATTTCTGAAATCGAGGTCCCTGTTCTAGGGTCAGTTTATAAGTCCCCATGTAAGCTATGGGGCTACATGCACTGCATACGCCTTCCTCTAGATGTCAGTAAGCGGTGAGAATTTGAATGGAGTGGATTGCACCATCTGGAGGACTATAAAAGCTCATGGAACGGAAGTACCGTTCTTTTCAACGGGGCGCCTGGCGCAAGAGGGACATCACAATGGCGTCCTGCAAAAGCTTTCGTTTTAGAAGTTCTATATCTCCGGTCATGTTTTTATTCGTTATAGGTGTTAAAGACATCATAAGGTAGTTAATTTAAAACGACTTATAGCAGTTTATATCAGTTTATTGCGATTTTCTGGGATTTCTTTGTGACGCGCTATCACGAGTTGGACACCTCTCCAGTGGATGGCTATCGTTAGCTGCTATTTCTACAGGAGAAGAGGACATCTTTCAACCAAAAGACGATTGTTCTGGAGAAAGGACACCTTGTCCAAGATTCTGATGGAAGCTCAGCAAATAGTAAGCAGTCTTTATGCTGTTAATTCGTATTTATGTTGACAAATGTCAAATAATAATTCCGCCATGAATTTCGGTGCGGTCTCGCTTTAGCGCACGCTGTATTGCGCAGTAACGTTAATTTTAAAAATCTAACACAGCGGTTGCATTAAGAACTAATGTATCTTTCATTTGCTGTCCAACCTGTATTTTTTTAGTCAAGTTTATGATTACTTATCGATTAGAATAGGTGCCTCTCCAAGATGGCGCCGGACAGATTGCTTGAAGTTTTGGCCACTAATCACATTGTATAACCACGATTTGTGCCGCTAAATATGCACATTTTCGAACAAACCCTATATGCATTGTGTAATATGATGTTACAGGACTGTCATCTGATGAAGAATATCAAGGTTAGTCAAAAATTATATATCTTTTGCCTGTTTGTTACGATCGCTAACCTTTGCTGCTGGTAAATGGTGTTGTGTTTCTGGCTATTGTGGTAAGCTAATATAATGCTATATTGTGTTTTCGCTGTAAAACACTTAGAAAATCTGAAATATTGGCTGGATTCACAAGATCTGTGTCTTTCATTTGCTGTACGCTGTGTATTTTTAAGAAATGTTTTATGATGAGTAATTAGGTAATACACGATGGTCTCTGTAGTTATTCTAGTTGCTTTGGTGAGAGTTGTGATGGTGGCTGCAATGGTAAACTATGATTTATACCTGAAATATGCACATTTTCTAACAAAACATATGCTATACAATAAATATGTTATCAGACTGTCATCTGATGAAGTTGTTTCTTGGTTAGTGGCTATTTATATCTTTATTTGGTCGAATTTGTGATAGCTACTGATGCAGTAAAAAAATGGTGGAGTAAAAAAAGTGGTGTCTTTTGCTAACGTGGTTAGCTAATAGATTTACATATTGTGTCTTCCCTGTAAAACATTTTAAAAATCAGAAATGATGGCTGGATTCACAAGATGTGTATCTTTCATCTGGTGTCTTGGACTTGTGATTTAATGATATTTAGATGCTAGTATTTACTTGTGACGCTATGCTAGGCTATGCTAGTCAGCTTTTTTACTGATGGGGGTGCTCCCGGATCCGGGTTTGGGAGGAACTAGAAGTTAACCACCTAACTGAGGAACTCAATTTAACCTTGCGCAATACCCTAGATGCAGTTGCACCCCTAAAAACGAAAAACATTTGTCATAAGAAACTAGCTCCCTGGTATACAGAAAATACCCGAGCTCTGAAGCAAGCTTCCAGAAAATTGGAACGGAAATGGCGCCACACCAAACTGGAAGTCTTCCGACTAGCTTGGAAAGACAGTACCGTGCAGTATCGAAGAGCCCTCACTGCTGCTCGATCATCCTACTTTTCCAACTTAATTGAGGAAAATAAGAACAATCCAAAATTTCTTTTTGATACTGTTGCAAAGCTAACTAAAAAGCAGCATTCCCCAAGAGAGGATGGCTTTCACTTCAGCAGTAATAAATTCATGAACTTCTTTGAGGAAAAGATCATGATCATTAGAAAGCAAATTACGGACTCCTCTTTAAATCTGCGTATTCCTCCAGGGCTTAGCTGTTCTGGATCTGCACAGCTCTGCCAGGGCCTGGGTTCGGGAGAGACACTTAAGTGTTTTAGTACTATATCTCTTGACACAATGATGAAAATAATCATGGCCTCTAAACCTTCAAGCTGCATACTGGATCCTAATCCAACTAAACTACTGAAAGAGCTGCTTCATGTGCTTGGCCCTCCTATGTTGAACATAATAAACGGCTCTCTATCCACCGGATGTGTACCAAACTCACTAAAAGTGGCAGTAATAAAGCCTCTCTTGAAAAAGCCAAACCTTGACCCAGAAAATATAAAAAACTATCGGCCTATATCGAATCTTCCATTCCTCTCAAAAATTGTAGAAAAAGCTGTTGCACGGCAACTCACTGCCTTCCTGAAGACAAACAATGTATACGAAATGCTTCAGTCTGGTTTTAGACCCCATCATAACACTGAGACTGCACTTGTGAAGGTGGTAAATGACCTTTTAACTTCTTATGGCTGCAAGGGGCAGTATTGAGTAGCCTGATAAAATGTGTCCATTTCAAACGGCCTCGTACTCAATTCTTGCTCGTACAATATGCATATTATTATTACTATTGGATAGAAAACACTCTCTAGTTTCTAAAACCGTTTGAATTATTTCTCTGAGTGAAACAGAACTCATTCTGCAGCACTTTTCCTGACCCGGAAGTTCAAAGTCTGAAATCGATGCTCTCTTCCTCTTCCTGCCTATAAATGGGCACAAGAGCTATTAGTATACATGCACGTCATACACCTTCCTCTGGGTGTCAAGAAGGCTGTGAGAGAAGAAATGAGGTGATTATCTCGATCTGGGATGGAATAAATCCTCTTGGAATGACGTGTACCCCAGTTCCGGTACTCTGAAGAACGCGATTTGGACAGTGGGGTTGCCTTTTGTTTTGCTGACGTTATAGGCGACTATTATTTCCGGCTTTGATTTTATTTGATACATGTCACCATATCATCGTAAAGTATGTTTTTTCAATATAGTTTCATCAGATTATTGAAATTTTTTCGGGAGTTTTGCCGTGTTCCGTTCTCTTCCGTTTGTTTACATGGAGAGATCCGTGCAACCCGGCTAGCGTGCTTGCTAAATGGAGAGAGAAAGTTGCCATTCTGAATCCAAACAACAACTCATCTGGACAAAGGACACCTTGTTCAACATTCTGATGAAAGATCAGCAAAAGTAAGACCCAATTTATGATGTTATTTCATATATCTGTCGTAGTCGCCGGCGCCCAAGTGTTTCTGGCTATTGTGCTAAGCTAATATAACGCAACATTTTGTTTTCGCTGTAAAACACTTAATAAATCGGAAATATTGTCTGGCATCACAAGATGCCTGTCTTTCATTTGCTGTACACTATGTATTTTTCAGAAATGTTTTATGATGAGTAATTAGGTATTTGACGTTGGTGTCTGTAAATATTATGGCTGCTTTCGGTGCAATTTCTGAATGTAGCTGCAATGTAAACTATGATTTATACCTGAAATATGCACATTTTTCGAAAAAAAAACATATGCTATACAATAAATATGTTATCAGACTGTCATCTGATGAGGTTGTTTCTTGGTTAGTGGCTATTTATATCTTTATTTGGCCGAATTTGTGATAGCTACTGATGGAGTCAAAAACTGATGGAGTAATAAAAGTGGAGTCTTTTGCTAACGTGGTTAGCTAATAGATTTACATATTTTGTCTTCCCTGTAAAACATTTTAAAAATCGGACATGTTGGCTGGATTCACGAGATGTGTACCTTTCATATGCTGTATTGGACTTGTTAATGTGTGAAAGTTAAATATTTAAAAAAAATATATTTTGAATTTCGCGCCCTGCACTTGAAGTGGCTGTTGTCATAAGTGTACCGACGTCGGGCTTGCACGCCAAACAGGTTAATGGCGTCAGACCGAGGCTCTGCATCTGTCTTCGTGCTACTAGACCTTAGTGCTGCCTTTGATACCATCGATCACCACATTCTTTTGGAGAGACTGGAAACCCAAATTGGTCTACACGGACAAGTTCTGGCCTGGTTTAGATCTTATCTGTCGGAAAGATATCAGTTTGTCTCTGTGAATGGTTTGTCCTCTGACAAATCAACTGTACATTTCGGTGTTCCTCAAGGTTCCGTTTTAGGACCACTATTGTTTTCACTATATATTTTACCTCTTGGGGATGTCATTCGAAAACATAATGTTAACTTTCACTGCTATGCGGATGACACACAGCTGTACATTTCAATGAAACATGGTGAAGCCCCAAAATTGCCCTCGCTAGAAGCCTGTGTTTCAGACATAAGGAAGTGGATGGCTGAAAACTTTCTACTTTTAAACTCGGACAAAACAGAGATGCTTGTTCTAGGTCCCAAGAAACAAAGAGATCTTCTGTTAAATCTGACAATTAATCTTGATGGTTGTAAAGTCGTCTCAAATAAAACTGTGAAGGACCTCGGCGTTACTCTGGACCCTGATCTCTCTTTTGACGAACATATCAAGACTGTTTCAAGGACAGCTTTTTTCCATCTACGTAACATTGCAAAAATCAGAAATTTTCTGTCCAAAAATGATGCAGAAAAATTAATCCATGCATTTGTTACTTCTAGGTTAGACTACTGCAATGCTATACTTTCCGGCTACCCGGATAAAGCACTAAATAAACTTCAGTTAATGCTAAATACGGCTGCTAGAATCCTGACTAGAACCAAGAAATTTGATCATATTACTCCAGTGCTAGCTTCCCTACACTGGCTTCCTGTTAAGGCAAGGGCTGATTTCAAGGTTTTACTGTTAACCTATAAAACGTTACATGGGCTTGCTCCTACCCATCTTTCCGAGTTGGTCCTGCCGTACATACCTACACGTACGCTACGGTCACAAGACGCAGGCCTCCTAATTGTCCCTAGAATTTCTAAGCAAACAGCTGGAGGCAGGGCTTTCTCCTATAGATCTCAATTTTTATGGAATAGTCTGCCTACCCATGTGAGAGACGCAGACTCGGTCTCAACCTTTAAGTCTTTACTGAAGACTTATCTCTTCAGTAGGTCATATGATTGAGTGTAGTCTGGCCCAGGAGTGTGAAGGTGAACGGAAAGGCTCTGGAGCAACGAACCGCCCTTGCTGTCTCTGCCTGGCCGGTTCCCCTCTCTCCACTGGGATTCTCTGCCTCTAACCCTATTACAGGGGCTGAGTCACTGACTTACTGGTGCTCTTTCATGCCGTCCCTAGGAGGGGTGCGTCACTTGAGTGGGTTGAGTTACTGACGTGATCTTCCTGTCTGGGTTGGCGCCCCCCCTTGGTTTGTGCTGTGGTGGAGTTCTTTGTGGGCTATACTCGGCCTTGTCTCAGGATTGTAAGTTGGTGGTTGAAGATATCCCTCTAGTGGTGCGGGGGCCGTGCTTTGGCAAAGTGGGTGGGGTTATATCCTTCCTGTTTGGCCCTGTCCGGGGGTATCATCGGATGGGGCCACAGTGTCTCCTGACCCCTCCTGTCTCAGCCTCCAGTATTTATGCTGCAGTAGTTTATGTGTCGGGGGGCTAGGGTCAGTTGGTTATATCTGGAGTACTTCTCCTGTCCTATCCAGTGTCCTGTGTGAATTTAAGTATGCTCTCTCTAATTCTCTCCTTCTCTCTTTCTTTCTCTCTCTCGGAGGACCTGAGCCCTAGGACCATGCGTCAGGACGACCGGGCATGATGACTCCTTGCTGTCCCCAGTCCACCTGGCCTTGCTGCTGTTCCAGTTTCAACTGTTCTGCCTGCGGTTATGGAACCCTGACCTGTCCACCGGACGTGCTACCTGTCCCAGACCTGCTGTTTTCAACTCTTAAAGATCGGCTATGAAAAGCCAACTGACATTTATTCCTGATTATTATTTGACCATGCTGGTCATTTATGAACATTTTGAACATCTTGGCCATGTTCTGTTATAATCTCCACCCGGCACAGCCAGAAGAGGACTGGCCACCCCTCATAGCCTGGTTCCTCTCTAGGTTTCTTCCTAGGTTTTGGCCTTTCTAGGGAGTTTTTCCCAGCCACCTTGCTTCTACACCTGCATTGCTTGCTGTTTGGGGTTTTAGGCTGGGTTTCTGTACAGCACTTCGAGATATTAGCTGATGTACGAAGGGCTATATAAAATAAACTTGATTGATTGATTGATTGACTAACCGCACATTGACTCTGTACCGGTACCCCACTATATATAGTCTCGCTATTGTTATTTTACTGCTACTCTTTATTTACTTGTTACTTTTATTTATTGGTTAGGGGCTCGTAAGTAAGTATTTCACTGTAAGGTCTACAGCTGTTGTATTCGGGGCATATGACAAATACAATTTGATTTGGTTTGATTTGAGGAAGAGACCTTACTAGAAAATTACAGCAGGTACACATAAAACAACATTTGCATTTTGTGAATGATGTAAATAAGGGCTTTGTGTGATCTCAGGGTAGAGAACCGGTGTACTGGAAGTTGTCCATCCCTTCTTTACTTCTAGACTCAGTGAGGTCGACTGGAGAGCTTTATGTCCAGGGGTTGTCAACACTCTTTTCATAGAACGGTGCCCTATTCCCTTATACCAGAGTCTAGATTCAGCATGTTATTATTATCGCTAGAAATGAAGACATCGGTATATGATTTTATTTAATCCATCTAGTCCAAACTGTGGATTACTCTTAATTATATGGAAATAACCTACAGCAACATTTTTTTCCCTCTATTTTTCTTCCCAGAGTTCAGTAGCTTGTAGATCTTTAATTATGTATCATATTCTTTTGCCCTGTTTTATGGAAACTCCAGAATGGATTCGCTCAAGTCATTGACTTGAAAGTTTGAAAACCTCTAGTGACAAGAATATTAATGTGGCAGCAGTGTCATATCTGTTTCAGCTCATGCATATTCAATGTCCCTCCAGCTCTCCAAGATTTATGTCAGCCCAAGAAGCAGTGTAGTTTTCCACCATTGGAGATGATAGCATGCTAAATTGCTGTTATCGGGAGCAGTTCTCTTTTCCTCCCCCTCTCCAGGTCAGGGTTAGGAGTAGACCCACTAACTGGAGGAGACATTCAGGCTGCTGACGTCAATAGTGATCACCACCGCTGCTCCACTCTCTCTCTGTAGTAGGGAATGAAAACTCTGTCATGGGTAAAATAGTATATTTTGGAAGGAGATTAGGGGTGATCCCGTGGATTATCTTTTAATTAAGGACGGTTGAGTTGTGCCCACTCTGGTGGAGCAAATGCCCAGCTGCTAATGAAGTTTAAACAGACATACTTTATTTAATTAGGGCTAATCACTGGGGCCCAAAGTCCGGCTCTCTTTGATCTGCCTGTCGCACTGTAATCTTCCTGTCAGATAGCATCTCCCCCGTTTTCCCTGCCTCCTTTTGAGATGCTGCTACGGGAGGTCCAAGATTAACCATGGGTTAATTGAGACAGCCGAGGTGGGGAAGAGTGTGTGTGTGTGTGTGTGTGTGTGTGTGTGTGTGTGTGTGTGTGTGTGTGTGTGTGTGTGTGTGTGTGTGTGTGTGTGTGTGTGTGTGTGTGTGTGTGTGTGTGTGTGTGTGCGTCTGTGTGTGCGTAAGTGCGAGAGTATGTGTTAGGGAGAGAGAGAGAGGAAAAAGAGAGGCAAAGAGGCAGAGGTAAGGAGGGGGAAAAGATTGATGGATGTATTTGTGGCCTCAGAAGTCATCCTGTTTTCTTAGGCCCGGCTCCCCTCCATGTGGATGTCAATTCAATTCTAAGAGCTTTAGTGGCATGGGAAACATATGTTTACACTGGCAAGGCAAGTGAAATAGATAATAAACAAAAGTGAAATAAACAATACAAATGAATTGAATGGGAGACAACCAAAGCCTCTGCTGATTTGCTGCACCAGGCTGTGTTGGATTCTTCCTCCCTGTCTGACTGTTTGACATTAGGGACACTAGGGGGCCATCGATCTGCTTCATAATTCCTTGTATGTGTGTGTGTGCGTGCATGTGTGTGTGTGTGTGTGTGTGTGTGTGTGTGTGTGTGTGTGTGTGTGTGTGTGTGTGTGTGTGTGTGTGTGTGTGTGTGTGTGTGTGTGTGTGTGTGTGTGTGTGTGTGTGTGTGTGTGTGTGTGTGTGTGTACATACGCGTGCTCATGTGTGTGGAAGAGAGCATAGAAAAATATTGAGGATGTTGTCCCCACAGTAACTTTACGTACATACCCCAACCAGAAGCCATGGATTACAGGCAACATTCGCACTGAGCAAAAGGATAGAACTGCCGCTTCAAGGTGCGGGACTCTAACCCGAAAGTTTATAAGAAATCCTGCTATGCCCTTCGACGAACCATCGAACAGGAAAAGCGCCAATACAGGACTAAGATTGAATCATACTACACCGACTCTGACGCTCGTCGGATGTGGCAAGGCCTGCAAACTATTACAGACTACAAAGGGAAGCACAGCTGCGAACTGCAATCTCTATTGCACTCCACACTGCCCTTTCCCACCTGAACATAAGGAACACCTACGTGAAAATGCTATTCATTGACTACAGCTCAGCGTTCAACACCATAGTGCCCTCAAAGCGCAACAATAAGCTAAGGATCCTGGGACTAAACACCTATCTCTGCAACTGGATCCTGGACTTCCTGACGGGCCACCCCAAGGTGGTGAGGGTAGGTAGCAACACATCCGCCACGCTGATCCTCAACACTGGAGCCCCTCAGGGGTGCGTGCTCAGTCCCCTGCTGTACTCCCTGTTCACCCAGGACTGCATGGCCAGTCATGACTCCAACACCATCATTAAGTTTGCAGACGACACAACAGCCTGATCACCTACAACGACGAGACCTGGCCGGGTCGTGCCAGAATAACAACCTCTCCCTCAACATAATCAAGACAAAGGAGATGATTGTGGACTAAAGGAAAAGGAGGACCGAGCACTCCCCCATTCTCATTGACGGGACTGTGGTGGAGCAGGTTGAGTATGGCCCAGTACATCACTGGGACTAAGCTGCCTGCCATCCAGGACCTCTACACCAGGCGGTGTCAGGGGAAGGCCCTAAAAATTTGTGAAAGACCCCAGCCACCCCAGTCATAGACTATTCTCTCTGCTACCGCATGGTAAGCGGTACCGGAGCGCCTGGTCTAGGACCAAAAGGCTTCTAAACAGCTTTTACCCCCAAGCCATAAGACTCCTGAACATCTAATCAATGGCTACCCGGACTATTTGCATTGTGTCTCGCCACCCACCCCCCTCTCTGTAATTGAGAGACAGAAGGAGAGTTAGTGAGTGAGTGAGTGAGTGAGTGAGTGAGTGAGTGAGTGAGTGAGTGAGTGAGTGAGTGAGTGAGTGAGTGAGTGAGTGAGTGAGTGAGTGAGTGAGTGAGTGAGTCAGTGAGTCAGTGAGTCAGTGAGTCAGTGAGTGAGTGAGTGAGTGAGTGAGTGAGTGAGTGAGTGAGTGAGTGGGGCCGGTAGAGATGTACAGAGGTTAGCAGCAGAGCAAGGGGGGGCACTCTCTAACTGACCTGATACTCTCTAACTACTAATTGGGTCAGTGCAGCCAGCAGCAGGCAGGCAGGGACAAACCCTGGGCTAGAGAATAACACCCTAACAAGCCCAAGAAAACCCTGAAAATGATTTGTCTGGGCAGATCCATATGGCCGAGGAGCAGTATGGAGGTTCACTGAGGCTTCTGCTTCACTTTCATATGAAGCAGAGAGAGAGAGAGAGAGAGAGGAAACAAGCACTCGCTGAGGTAAACACAAGCTCTATCTCCCTCCCTAATTTTCTCTCACATACACTCCCACAATTTCTCTCTTTCTCATACACTTTCTCTCTATACCACCCTCTCCCTCACTTTTTGTCTCCTTTCCCTCCTCTCTGCAAACCATTCTCCTTGTCTCTCTCTCTCTCTCTCTCTCTCTCTCTCTCTCCCGTCTTCCATCGCTCTCTCTCCCAACCCCCCTCTCTCTCTCTCTCTCTCTCTCTCTCTCTCTCTCTCTCTCTCTCTCTCTCTCTCTCTCTCTCTCTCTCTCTCTCTCTCTCTCTCTCTCTCTCCGAGCTTGCCAATAAATCAGTGATTTATATTCTGATAAGAGACTAAAACGCTGCATGCATATTCATACCTTAAGCTGTTGATTAACAACCGCTATGTTATAGTATAAAATGTCTATTGTTTTATTTGGAACAGAACGCAGCAGGAAATAGTTAGTCAAGGCTGTTCCACGTCTCCACAATGAGATTTACCGCTTTAATTATCCAAAGTAAAATGTACAAATTATTCATAGGCTGCTTAAAACTCAGTTAATGGAATTATGCATCACAATTTGTGAATAAGGAGACATTTTTCCTTCAGATTGTGACAGAATAGTTAATGTATTAATAGACGTACACAAAGTCAAGTCAAAACGTCAGTCCTGGGGGTAGGAGTGCTTTGCTTTCAAGAGAATGTTCCCCTTATTAAATAAGTTACAGGGAGACGAGTGTGCTCAGGAAACAAACACAAAGGTGGGAGAGAAGGGAGAGAATGAGATTGAGAGAGAGAAGGACAGAGAGAGGGAGACTAAGAGAGAGAGGGAGAGTAAGAGAGAGAGGGAGAGAGAGAGAGCGAGAGAGAGAGAGAGAGAGAGAGGGAGAGTAAGCGAGAGAGGGAGAGTAAGAGAGAGAGAGAGAGAGTAAGAGAGAGAGAGAGAGTGAGAGAGAGAGAGAGAGAGAGAGAGATGGAGATAGCTGCTCACTGTGTTAAACACATTGTTGTCTCCAAGGCCCCTGGGTAACAGATTAAATATTAAAGGCCGTGTTTATTAGCAGGATGAAAGACAAAAGGCTTCTTCCCTTTGACTTCTGCACATTGACACTTGGCACATAACAAACACAATCTGATCAGGTCTTGATCCATAATGGATGACCCTCCCACTTTCAAAAAGAGCATTATTAAAGAATTTAAGAAAATGGGGAATATCAGCATTTTGTCGACGGAATCGACGATACCAATAATTTTTTTAATCAACTTTACCAGTCAAATATTTGCAAATGTGAATTTGTTTTAATTGCTTAGTAGGATATCACAAAAACAACATTGTCAGTATTGTCAGTGGAATTAACAGCTACTAAAGATGATCCATGTTTAAAATTAACTCTGCCACGTTTAAAATTAACTCTGCCACTTTTCACCCTCACATTCATTATCTCAAGCACGGCACATTTCTATGTTTTGTAGAAAAATATTTAACATTAAAAAGTTATACCCGGTGACATCATGAAAAGTTAAAACATTTAAAAAAAACTTGATTTTCAAACACTATGAGATTTACGGTGACGTGGGGAGCAAGAAAAGAGCCTCCTGGCTAGAAAGTTGTCACAGGTTTTGAAAATCACCATTTCTTACTTTTAAACCTACCCTATGATGTCACAGAGAAGCATTTTTTAGGGCCTTTCTTCTTCTCTTTATAACCACAGATCATAGAAATTGTTGTTTTCACATATGTTACTAGTTTCAGGAAACTATAGTAAGTGGTATGGTGCTGGAGATAATGAATATGAGGTTGAAAAGTTTGCAGAGTTGCCCTTTGAATTAAACTGTGATTTTGAAACGTAGATTCGTCCCGCCCATACATTCAATATCCCCATAAGCAAAACATGTACAGTACTCAACACCAGCAGAAGAGAAGAAGTGACTTGGAAAGCTGAGCCGCTATCAGCACGATTTCTAATATCAACCCTCCCTCATGACAGTTTTCTACAGATGAAGAATCGTATTACTCTGTTGCAGAAGAATTTTCCTGCAATGCATGACATTTCTAACTTGTAGTGTATTTGAGTTTTAAATAGGCTTCTGATGTTTGTAATAATTTCCACTTTGAAATTTCTGAATTTGTTTTCCTTTAGGATTATTTTCCTGCAGTAGCAAATTGGCTCAAATTAAGATCCTACATCTGTATGACCTATTTTGCACGTCTTTCAAAGGAGCCAGAGGCCTGGGTGACGTTTAATGTTGTTAGCAGTTTAACCCTTAGCCTCTGTCCTTGAGGCCCTGTCATGTCCAAGTGGCACACCAAATAAGCACTTTTGACATAGGGGCTCTCTTGGCCTGCGGCCCCTGCCTCTGCCGACAGCTCCACACAAAAGGCCCCTTCGCTATTGATTGCCCTTTGCTGTTATGCAAATCGGGGGGCCTTGCAGTCTCTGCCCGACGCGCAGAGGAAGGTTATAGAGAGGAGCCACCGCAAAGCTTGTTTTTGTCACAGTAGTTTCTGTTGTCGTTTCTCAGCAGTTCAGTTCCGGGCCTCTGTTTTTTTTTCATCCTCTCATGACTGTGCTTCCCCTCCCAACTGGAGATGACATGTTCCATGACAGAGACAAAACCAGGAGAGGCACACACACACACACACACACACACACACACACACACACACACACACAATTGTTTGCGTGAACTCACACACTCATGTTCTCTATCATATTTCGACCTATGCTCACTCAGTCGCTGGACACAAAGCACTCCCCATAACTTTGGTTGATATGCTTCCCTGCCTAATGCCTCTACCAGCTGTGTATTTGTGTGTCCCTGGGGAGGCCAGGCATGGCTGGTGTGGTGACCTGATAACATCTGGGAGAAAGTGGTGGCTTTGCCCACATGCTGCAAGCCTACTCCAGAGCTGGACCCCACTGCCTCCTTCCAGGGTCCGTCTCCCTCACACTTTTCAACACTTCCTTGACACCCGCTTAATACACATTCCAGTGGTGGAAATCCAAGCACACTCTGTATTTTATTAAAACGTATGCCTCCAGGGCTATTTCTCATAATGTTTGAAGTGAAAGTACTGTACCAGTCATGTTACCATCTGAAAAACCAACTAACAGTGAAGACCCAAATGTTTGTCTCATCAACCACCTTAACTAGGGCTATGACTGCTAGCTATGCTATTTGAAGTAATGCACAATATGAAAGAATTTGACATGTACTGTAGCTGTCTAGCTCGCTCAGTGCATTAGCACTATTTGCAACATTTACCAAAAGGATTTAGTCATTTCAAGCCTGCAGAGATTTTGCCGGAAATTAGATTTGATTTCTCAGGCTTTCTAAAACAGTTAACTTGCTTTTCATTCCTGCTTTTAAAGACGTATATAAATGATGGCGTTTAGTAAGAGAAGAACAAAGATGTGTAAAAACATGAGTTGAAGGCTGTTGCTCTTTAAATATTTGACTGTAGCTCTGACCTTCAGATGACATGGGGTTATCTAGACATCGGAACATGCCGTCCAGGGAATGTAAGACAGGACATCAAACAAAGAGGAGAGAATGTTTATCCAAGCCTGATGTGGTTTTCTATTTTTTACCACCCAGCTTTTCAGACACTCCTTCGCGGTCCATTTACATATAGTTACATAAACCCTTGAAAGAGTTGGAGTGAGGGAAGAGGGAGATAGGAGGGTTCTTACAGTCAACTTGTGTGTATCAGTTAGTCGGAGAGCTCTACTGAAACAGAATCCCCAGGGTTTAGACAGCTCACACACACACAAGCTTGGCTGAGCTTATGTGAGCGTGTTTATTGTGTATGTGTGTGTATGCGTGTGTGTGTGTGTGTGTGTGTCATAAAACAAAGCCCATGGAACCATGACATTTCACACCACGTCCACATGCCAATGTGTGTGTGCTGTGTCATATCCCCGAAATTCTCATGGAACCAGAATGCGAGAGAGAAAATGATAGAGGAAATGGGAGGGAAAAAAGAATGCATCACAGACAGCAAGGAGATGGACGTGATCCACTCAGAAGAGGAAAAATCAACAAGAACGGAATGGGGAGGAGGAAGAATTGGCGGAAAATAATAAAATCAGAAAAGACTTGTTTCCATCCCTTTCCCAGCTGTTTTCCCATGGAAAAGGACTGCTTGTTACAGATGAGGGAATGTGCCTGTTGGGATCTGGAATTGACAGTGTGTGTCTGCTTAGCTACATTAGTTAACAACCCTAGTTAGCCCACACCTCGCTGAGAACAGTCAATAAACAATTAGTCCAGCATATGGACTCCAAAATGCATTGTTTCCCATCTCCAAGACTGTGTGTTCTCTCCCTCAGTTGACTCTGTGTAACTCTAAGATTTCCTGAGACACTCACTGATTAGAAGACAAGGGTAGTGATAATCAATGGTTCAATTATACTGCCCTTAGTTCAGCCCATCAGAACAGCTGATAAGTACAAGGACTGGATAGGTTTCCACCAAGTTGTTTCCACCTGTCCAGACATCCATGATCAGTGACTAAGAGGTAAAGGTGACTAGAAAATGAAGCTGTTTTGGCCCTTGGCTTGTGCTGGTCTTGTACTGTTATGTCTTCTGTATTACAGCAGCCTGTCAGGTGGGACCTTGAGAGAACTCTGTTTGGTGTTTATGGCTTCTCTCTTTGAATTTCATTGTATCTCTCCATAGAAAAGCTGCAGGTTAAATAATCCCTTTGAATAAGGACAGACTCAGGCAAACTAAACCTGAACCCTGTTGCTGATGTCTTCATTGAGAGGTGTTTCTGGCTTTCTTTTTCTTTCAGCCACCATCAAAAGTTCAAGAGCCAGGGTGTTTTGTATTCACGGAGGAGAGAACCTTCAAAACCCTCTAGATGAAAGAGGCACACAGTGTAAGTCTGAAAGGTAAAGGAGAGAAGAGGAAGAGGGCTCCTAGAGTACAGGAAGAGGAAGAAAAGTGTGCACTTCCACAAAGATGATCTACACAACAGTATGCACTTCGATAGAGTGGCTTAATTGTTGGGGCCTAACAAGGGTGGTCAAAAGTGCCCACTTCTTAAAAAGTGAACACTTCCCTCTGCAGAAGTGAAAGGCAAATTGCTTACATGGACAGCAATGGGTTAGAAAGTACTTACAGTACCTCCTCTGGTCATGTTTGTGTTCATGGAGAACGGACAGGATGTGGGGGTTACAGGTAGATCTAGCTATATAAGTCTGCTGTGGCATGTCTATGTCCCAAATGGTACCCTATTACTATATAGTGCATTACTTTTCAGATCCCTATGTGTTGTTGTGCCCATTGTGAACTACATAGTGTATAGGGGGCCATTTGTGACGTAATCCATGTCTATTGTATAACCCTCCACCTTGTCAGATGCTGCAGGCCCAGAGAAGTATCTGGGATGCCGGAGAGTTTAGCAGGGACACATTCAGTTGAAATAGCTGCTGATTGAGCTAATAGTGTATTCCCGTAGGTTGTGTTTTGATCGTCTACCCATGTCTTCTTCCCATTCTCTATAAAACATATTTTCCTGACAAGCCTGCAGTGGTAGCTGATGTAATCCTTGTCATCGTGAAAAGAGGAATGTCACGATTAGTTTAACTTTGTAATCAGAGTCTTTGAAAATATAACACCTTCCCGAACTTTCTTGAGTGTTTTAATAGAATTTCTTTGCAAATATTCTCCCACAGATACAAAAAATCATGCCCATTACAAAGCATTTTGACGCTATGTCGAAGCTTCTGCTTATTGTGGCTACAGTGTGTCTGTGATATTTAAAAAGCACATTAGCATCGTGTTGAATTGTTCCATCTAGCTTGTGGCGTTCTTATTGTCAGAAAGTGGTTGTACTCCTGAAGGACGACACTGCAGTTGAAGCATTAGTAACGGTCCTCCATGGGCGTTTGATAGTTTGATAAGAATGCTGTTTTTTTTATCTTTGGCATAACGTTGTTGTTTTTTACCCAGACAGTAAAGATTCCATTTTCTTTTATGATAAAGCTCCACAAATCAAATAAAACCAAATCAAATTGTATTAGTCACATGCACCGAATACAAGAGCTGTAGACCTTACAGTGAAATGCTTACTTACAAGCCCCTAACCAACAATGCACTTAAAAAAAATATGGATAAGAATAAGAAATAAAAGTAATTTAAGAGCAACAGTAAAATAACAATAGCGAGACTATGTACAGGGGGGTACTGGTACAGAGTCAATGTGCCGGGGCACTGGTTAGTTGAGGTAATATGTACATGAAGGTAGAGTTATTAAAGTGACTATGCATAGATGATAACAACAGAGATTAGCAGTGGTGTAAAAGGGGGGGGGAAATGCAAATAGTCTGGGTAGCCATTTGATTAAGTGTTCAGGAGTCTTATGGCTTGGTGGTAGAAGCTGTCTAGTCTTGGTGCTCCGGTACCACTTGCCGTGCGGTAGCAGAGAGCACAGTCTGTGACTAGGGTAGCTGGAGTCTTTGACAATTTATAGGGCCTTCCTCTGACACCGCCTGGTATAGAGGCCCTGGATGACAGGAAGCTTAGTGCCTTGTGGTCAGAGGCCGAGCAGTTGCCATACCAGGCAGTGATGCAACCAGTCAGCATGCTCTTGATGGTGCAGCTATAGAACCTTTTGAGGATCTGAGGATTTTCAGTCTCCTGAGGGGGAATAGGTTGTGTCATGCCCTCTTCACGACTGTCTTGGTGTGTTTGGACAATGTTAGTTTGTTGGTGATGTGGACACCAAGGATCTTGAAGCTCTCAACCTGCTCCACTGCATCCCCACCGATGAGAATGGGGGCGTGCTCTGTCCTCTTTTTCCTGTAGTCCACAATCATCTCCTTTGTCTCGATCACGTTGAGGGAGAGGTTGTTTTCCTGGCACCACATGGCCAGGTCTCTGACCATCTCCCTATAGGCCAGGTCTTGTTGTTGTTGGTGATCAGGCCAACCACTGTTGTGTCATCGGCAAACTTAATGATGGTGTTGGAGTCGTGCCTGGCCGTGCAGTCATGAGTGAACAGGGAGTACAGGAGAGGACTGAGCACGCACCCCTGAGGGGCCCCTGTGTTGAGGATCAGCGTGGCAGATATGTGTTGTTACCTACCCTTACCACCTGGGGGCGGCCCGTCAGGAAGTCCAGGATTGAGCTGCAGAGGGAGGTGTTTAGTCCCAGGGTCCTTAGCTTATTGATGAGCTTTGAGGGCACTATGGTATTGAACGCTGAGCTGTAGTCAATGAATAGCAGTCTCACATAGGTGTTCCTTTTGTCCAGGTGGGAAAGGGCAGTGTGGAGTGCAATAGAGATTGCATCATCTGTGGATCTGTTTGGGCAGTATGCAAATTGGAGTGGGTCTAGGGTTTCTGGGATAATGGCGTTGATGTGAGCCATGACCAGCCTTTCAAAGCACTTCATGGCTACAGACGTGAGTGCTACGGGTCGGTAGTCATTTAGGCAGGTTACCTTAGTGTTCTTTGGCACAGGCACATGAGTTCCTTGGTGGACTTGGTGCATGAATGTATATTATACATGCTATGTGTTATGCTACCTTAGCAGGCTTAGTGCTCAGTGAAGTTGGACTGATCTCCAAACTCAGTACCTCAGTACCAAACTCAGTACCTCAGTACCAAACTCAGTACCTCAGTACCAAACTCAGTACCTCAGTACCAAACTCAGTACCTCAGTAACAAACTCAGTACCTCAGTACCAAACTCAGTACCTCAGTAACAAACTCAGTACCTCAGTACCAAACTCAGTACCTCAGTACCAAACTCAGTACCTCAGTAACAAACTCAGTACCTCAGTACCAAACTCAGTACCTCAGTACCAAACTCAGGTAGGAGTCTATCCTTTTGCGGTTGGCTGACACTTTGAATTATGCATCACTATATGTAGATCATCATTAAATATGGGCTAGGCTTTCCTACAGACTGAGGTTGCAGGAGATTATTAGAGTTGGAGAGTCAGTGGAGTGGTCTGTGTGAGGTTAGTTTGTTTCCTGTGGTCACTAGTATAGAAGTTCTTACCCACTCAAGGCCAGGGCTTCTCCATGGGCTTCTATCCACTTTATGCCCAGGAGAATTGGCCTTATTGTGTTATGGGCGATGGAAAAGGTTCACTGCCCCACCCAGCCACTTGGGCCCTGGAGAGCCCTCATCACAACACTTCACACACAAGCGCCTCTCCACTCAATGAGCGTGGACCCCAGCTGGGATGGCCATTGATTCCCCCGTAACATGCCGATTGTTCCCTTCAGGAGAAGGAGGAGAGGGGTGGAGTGAGTGGGGCGGCTCAAACTCCTCCCCAGGCATTGAGTGGGGCCTAACAGGTGTAAACATCCAGCACTTCTCTCCCCATGAGAGGGTAGCATGCCCCAGGTAGTCACATACTGCCTGGAGGAGTTAAGAAATTAAAAGGGAGAGGAGGAGGAGAAATGTTGTGAATTTTTATTAGGATACCCATTAGCTAACAATGTAATATTAGCTAATCTTCCTGGGGTCCAACACCAATTAATAAGACATTAAAAACAATTGCAAACATTTAACAAGTGACAATACAGACAATTCAAATACCTGACAGGAAACACTTTTAACATTCAGTTGAAACTTTCTATTTCCTGTCCAGTCATATGGTCTATTCAATTAGATGTTTTTTTTCTTCTTGAAGGTGGATTTACTTTTTGCTGAGAAATATGGATTGGTAAAGAGTTCCCTTCAGCTATAGCTCTATATAAAACTACAGATTTCAGGCGATTTGTCCTTGGCTTGGGTTGTCTTAGATGCCCTGCATTTACCTGTCTGGTTTGATGGTTGTGCACGTTGCTAGTATGTATTAACTGGCATGAAAAATATTGTGTTTGATTTTTAATATAACATTCCTAAGGGAAATCAGAAGACTGGATAGTAATTTGTTTCAACATGAAGCCATGAGAGATTCTGATGCATTTGGATAATATTCATACGGATAGAGTGAAGAGATAATGAAGAGATAATCTGGCAGCCCTGTTCTGAGCCATTTGGAGCTTTTTTATATCTTTCTTTGCTGCAGATGACCATATAACTGGACAGTACTCTAAGTGTGATAGGACCAGGGATTGACCATATAACTGGACAGTACTCTAAGTGTGATAGGACCAGGGATTGACCATATAACTGGACAGTACTCTAAGTGTGATAGGACCAGGGATTGACCATATAACTGGACAGTACTCTAAGTGTGATAGGACCAGGGATTGACCATATAACTGGACAGTACTCTAAGTGTGATAGGACCAGGGATTGACCATATAACTGGACAGTACTCTAAGTGTGATAGGACCAGGGATTGACCATATAACTGGACAGTACTCTAAGTGTGATAGGACCAGGGATCATCTGATTCAGAGTGATAGATGTTACATACTCTGAAAATGTTCTTGTAACAGCAATTACCCTACCCATCCTAATAACAATATTATCTATGTGTTCTGACCATGATTAAGCTGTTTTCAACATGTCGACTAATGGTTTTGTTTTTTTAACTTGCTCTACATGCGTTCTACTCATCAACAATTTCAATTGGGGATAATCAGCAAGCATATATCTTGAAACAAATACACCAATGTGTTAATATCAACCCAAACAGACACCATTCTTAGTTCACTGCTCAGTACATCTGTTAGCTCATTACATTCTGATGCTGCGCTATACATTGTAGAGTCATCAGCATACATTGCCAGTCTTG
Organism: Salvelinus namaycush; assembly: GCF_016432855.1. Taxonomy (NCBI): domain Eukaryota; kingdom Metazoa; phylum Chordata; class Actinopteri; order Salmoniformes; family Salmonidae; genus Salvelinus; species Salvelinus namaycush. Next base: position 13,319,758 of record NC_052307.1, read on the forward strand.
CTTTGTTCATTACTGAAGGTAGTAAATCATTAGTAAAGATAGAGTAGAGAAGTGGGCCTAGGCAGCTTCCTTGAGGAACACCACAGTGAATATCTTTACTGATTGAAAAGCTACCATTAAAGAACACTTTTTGCCTTCTGTTAGATAGCTTTCCATCTGGGATAGAGCTGCAGACTTAAAACCATAACATTTGAGTTTACCTAGTCACAGTTCATGATCAATTGTATTAAAAGCAGCAACAGAATCTAGCAACACTACACCAACTAACTTCCTGTCATCCATACTCTTTAACCAATCATCTGTCATCTGTGCTAAGGCCGTACTCGTAAAATGCCCTTCTTTGTATGCATGCTGGAAACCTGTTATCAGACCATTACATGAGAAATAATCCTTGATTTTTTCCAATAATTTACTTAACACAAGCAGCAATCTTATAGGACAACTATGAGGACCAGTGAATGCAGAATTTTTTATTCTTAGGTAGTGGAATAACCTTTGACTCTTTCCAGACTTCTGGGCACACCCCATACATCAAGCACTTATTAACAATATGTGAGATTGGGGTAGATTTCTGGTTAGCTGTAACTCTAAGCAATTTGGCGTCAGGATTATCTGTACCAGGTGGGTATGACCCAGGTGTTCTGCTATGTTACTGTATATGAGCTTCCATGTCCTTGAGAGTGAGATAACCTCTCTATTGACCGCTTCACAGCGCAACAGACAACGAACCACTTCTCAGTGACAGCACATGTTCTGACATTCTCCTGCCACTTAAAGCCATCGACAGCAGGGAAATATGGTATTATGTTTTCTATTTACCTTGCCAGTTGAGCATATTCAATGGAGCAGCAGCTTATATGTGTCATGACTTCCGCCGAAGTCGGTCCCTCTCCTTGTTCGGGCGGCGTTCGACGGTCGACGTCGACGGCTTTCTAGCCACCGCCGATCCACTTTTCATTATCCATTTGTTCTCTCTTTGCCTTATCACACCTGGCTTCACTCACCAATCACTTGTTTATTATTTAACCCTCTGTTCCCCATGTTGTATTTGTGAGTGATTGTTATTTGTTACGTGGATTAATGTCAGGCGTTGCACTTTTGTTTTAGACTGTGTTTTTGGCACTTGTATGTGTTATGTGCTGTCATTTGGTAACCGGTACTAAAGTGTGCCTGTTTATTATACTCCGCTCTCCTGCACTTGACTTCCCCTCCCATATACACACATTACAATATGAGGTGGTAGGGGGGACACAGCATTGAATGGAGTAGTTTTGGGTATGTGTGGGTAAAATCACAGCACTTCTTTTGCATGCCCTCTCAGTAGCGCTGCTGGGATTAGAGGAAAGGAGACGGGAGGATGTTTCCAACCAGCACACTGTTTATTCTAAGATACATATACACCCTTACAAACACAACCCCTGTAAACAGACCACAGCTTGGGAGGCTTAACACCTGTGTTTTAATATTCCAAATAAACTCAGTTTGTTGTCTACCAATGCAAAGAGGATGAAAGCAGGGGAATGAGAGCTCCATTATTTCCTTTATTTATTCAAGAAACGTTATTTACTAGAAAGATATCATCCTAGCTTTAATCCTCTTAGCGATGGATTGGGGTTGTACTTTCAGCACCATGCACCTGCTAAACGAACTCCTCTTAAAGCTGTATAAATACAGCCAGAGGACCCACGCTAGCTTCCCAGGCTGCATCTCATCGCCATACTGCATTCCAAGGCAGCTAGCTCAACAGGAAGTTTAGAGGACACCCCTCTCCGGATGCTCTCCAAAACCACTATGGAGACAAGGGTCCCTGGTGTGTCATGTAGCCAGGAGCAACACAATGGCCTATGTGTTCTCATGTGTTGGACTGTTTACACAGGGGTGTTAGCGGGCTCAAATAGCTACTAGCTCTCAGCATGGCCACTGGCCACAGGAAGTGCTCATCAAGGTCTTCCCCGATGAATGGCTTTCCTGGAGTGACCTGGCTGTTTGCATCCTTACTCTCATTTCACCCTCTTTAAGGTTTATTAAACCTTTATCAAACCATTTTCTTTTTCAAATCAAAGAAAACGTATTTGTCACAAGCTTCCTGAACAACAGGTAGACTAACAGTGAAATGCTTACTTCCCTACAATGCAGAGAGAAAAAAAAGAGAAATAATACAGAATAACAACAAAATGAGTAACGATCACTGGGCTATATACACGGGGTATCAGTACCAAGTCCATGTGCAGGGGTACGAGGTAATTGAGGTAGATATGTACATATAGGTAGGGATAAAGTGACTAGTCAACAGGATAGATAATAAACAGTAACAGCAGCGTATGTGATGAGTCAAAAGAGTTAGTGCAGAAAAGGCCAATGCAGAATGTCCGGGTAGCTATTGGTTAACTATTTAACTAACTATTTAGCAGTTACATTGTGTAATAGCATTTTGAAGAATGGTGCTCAATTATAAGACTGTTTTTCTCGTTTAGAAACTGATATCTTATTGTTTTACTTTACAGAATATGAAGGAGACATCAACGTCTTGTGCTGTCTAATGATTCTTTGTGAGAAAGTTAACCAACGTGTTGTTTTGTCCTTTCATTAATAGCTCTTCATCTCATAACATTAAGAAAGGGGGCATCTGTCAGCTGGTATGACAGCAGCTCTGTGGATTGTTAATGTTAACTTCTCTCTTCGAGGGTTCAGACATACTCCTCATCCCTGCACTGCACTCCCCCACGGGAATGGGTGGTGAGAGGGAATGGAGGTAGGGATGGTAGGTTGGATGCATTTAGTTCTCTCCTCTCCAACCGGAGGCAAACAGGATGTCATTTGATATATTAGCTGGTGCTGTGATTGAACATGGCACCCTGATCACTGAGTTGCCAGGAAGGCGAGCCATAACGATGACTTATCACCTGTGTGAGGAACGCGGAGTATATAACAAGATTCCCAAACATGACAAATGCCACCCTGAGGAATCAGTCCTTCTGTGGGGGAAAGAGTCCCTTTGTAAGGGAGAGAGTGGGTTATAGTCCCTTTATAAGGGGGTGTTATAGTCCCTGCGTAGGGAAGAGAGGGGGTTCTAGTCCCTCTATAGGGGAGGGGGGGGGGGGGGGGGGGGGTTCTAGTCCATGTGTACGGGGGAGAGGGGGTTCTAGTCCTTTGTAGGGGAGAGAGAGGGAGAGAGGAGGGGGTTATAGTATGTATGGGAGAGAGGGGGTTATAGTCTGTATGGGAGAGAGGAGGTTCTAGTTCCTCTGTGGGAGAGAGAGTGGGTTCTAGTTCCTCTGTGGGAGAGAGAGGGTTTCTAGTCCATCTGTGGTTGAGACACAGGGTTCTAGTCCCTCTGTAGGTGAGAGAGGGGGTTCTAGTCTGTATAGGAGAGAGAGGTTCTAGCACATCTGTAGGGGAGAGAGGGGGTTCTAGTCCGTCTGTGGTTGAGACACAGGATTCTAATCCCTCTGTAGGGGACAAAGGGGGCTCTAGTCCCACTTTAGGAAAGAGGAGGGGGGGAGGTTCTAGTCCCTATGTGATTAAGAGAGGGGGTGGGGGGTGGGGGGGTTCTAGTCCGGTGGGGAGATGGCAGACCCTCTGACGTACTTGGAAGCTGATCATGTTGCATGCTTGAAGAACTGACCAGCCCGCTTCAAGCCAAAGAGTGATGACCACTGACCTCTGTTGAAATGAAAACAGATGATGTCGAGGTGACTTAAATAAGCTGGTGAGGAATTTGTCACCCGGTCCTCCACTTCGTATTGCTTCTCCTCCTCCACTCTTTCATTACTCTCGTCTTCTTTATTTATTTTATTTTCATTGAACCTTTATTTAATTAGGCAAGTCAGTTCTACCTGCAACTCACAACACATCCCTCAATCCCAACTTTGATTAATTACTGCCAAAGCGCTGTTTGTTTTTATATAAATGCATGTGTTCCTGGCATTGTAATGGACTTTTGTAGACCTGACCCTTTCTGCTTGAAGTCGCTTGCAAGGTCACTTCATTTCTGTTTACTTTTGGGGCTTTTAAAAGCATTACTGCAAATCATCACAACATAGAGAAATGGAGAGAGGGGGGAAAGGGAGAGAAACATGCCAAGAACATTATCATCCCAACATAGAGAAATGGAGAGAGGGGAGAAAGGGAGAGAAACATGCCAAGAACATTATCATCCCAACATAGAGAAATGGAGAGAGGGGGGAAAGGGAGAGAAACATGCCAAGAACATTATCATCCCAACATAGAGAAATGGAGAGAGGGGGGAAAGGGAGAGAAACATGCCAAGAACATTATCATCCCAACATAGAGAAATGGAGAGAGGGGGGAAAGGGAGAGAGGGGGGAAAGGGAGAGAGGGGGGAAAGGGAGAGAGGGGAAAAGGGAGAGGAACATTATGATGTGAATGGGATTCTTGCATGCCAGTGTTGATATTATGATTTCCAACATTATGATGAACTCAATATTTCAACATGTTTAAAAAGTTGACTGAAATGTTGAGGACAAGCCGTCTTTCAGAATTGATGATGATCCTTCAGCATAATATCAAACATGATACTGTGTTATTAACACTGCTACTACTACTAAAACAATGACGATGACTACTACTACTACTACAATAATAATAATACGTGGCCTCCAACTGCTTTTAAATGCTAAGTGCATAAAACTAAGTGCATGCTCTTCAACCGATTGCTGCCTGCACCCTCCCACCCGACTAGCATCACTACTCTGGACAGTTCTGACCTAGAATATGTGGACAACTATAAACACCTAGGTGTCTGGTTAGACTGTAAACTCTCCTTCCAGACTCACATTAAGCATCTCCAATCCAAAATTAAATCTAGAATCAGCTTCCTATTTCGCAACAAAGCCTCCTTCACTCATGCTGCCAAACATACCCTTGTAAAACTGACTATCCTACCGATCCTTGACTTCGGTGATGTAATTTACAAAATAGCCCCCAACACTCTGCTCAGCAAACTGGATGTAGTCTATCACAGTGCCATCCGTTTTGTCACCAAAGCCCCATATACTACCCACCACTGCGACCTGTATACTCTCGTTGTCTGGAGCTCGCTACATATTTGTCACCAGACCCACTGGTTCCAGGTCGTCTATAAGTCTTTGCTAAGTAAAGCCCCGCCTTATCTTAGCTCACTGGTCACCATAGCAACACCCACCCGTAGCACGCACTCCAGCAGGTATATCTCACTGGTCATCCCCAAAGCCACTTCCTTTGGCTGCCTTTCCTTCCAGTTCTCTGCTGCCAATGACTGGAACAAATTGCAAAAATCACTGAAGCTGGAGACTTATATCTCCCTCACTAATTTTAAACATCAGCTGTCAGAACAGCTTTCCGATCACTGTACCTGTACATAGCCAATCTGTAAATATCACACCCAACTACCTCATCCCCATATTTTTACTTACCCTCTTGCTCTTTTGCACCCCAGTATCTCTACTTGCACATCATCATCTGCACATCTATCACTCCAGTGTTAATGCTAAATTGTAATTATTTCGCCTCTACGGCCTATTTATTGCCTACCTCCCTACTCTTCTACATTTGCACACACTGTACATAGATTTTTCTATTATTCTTTTATTTTGTGTTATTGACTGTACGTTTGTTTATGTGTAACTCTGTGTTGTTGTTTTTAACGCACTGCTTTGCTTTATCTTGGCCAGGTCGCAGTTTTAAATGAGAACTTGTTCTCAACTGGCCTACCTGGTTAAATAAAGCAAATAAAAATAACAAAAATTCTAACATCCATAATAACATTATTAATAACATCTAACCCTATTATTTAATCATTTGAATGATAAACCTTGTGACGGTTCTCTGACTACAAACATGAGGAGGCAGTCTGGATTAAGACATGAATAATCACTATCTGAAGCGCCATGCATTTGGCCCAGCCCACCTAATCCCTTTCTCCTCTTTATGGGACTGATCCCTATCGGATTGATGAATGCACTGACCAATCATGTTCCTGCAAACCCCAGTATGTTCATACACCAATAAGAGATGATGAACGGCCTGCGTTGCCATTATTTACGCCCAAACGTGGGGGCCGTCGCAATGGTGCTGCCTGACTCTCTGGTCCAGTATGGTCTGGGCTGGTATGGGCTGGTCTAGTATGGTCAGGGCTGGTGTGGGCTGGTCTGGTCTGGTCTGGACTGGTAGGGTCTGGTATGTTCTGGGCTGGGCTGTTATGGCCTGGTCTGGTCTAGCCTGGTCTAGTCTGGGCTGGTATTATCTGGTCCGGCATGATCTGGACTAGTATGGTCTGGTCCAGTGCTGGGCTGCTCTAGTCTGAGCTGGTCTGGGTCTGTACTGGGCTGCTCTGCTCTGGTATGTTCTGGGCTGGTCTGGACTGGTATGGTCTGGGCTGATATGGTCTAGTCTTGTCTGGGATGGTCTGGCCCAGTCTGGTCTGGTCTGTTGTGGGCTGTTGTGGTCTGGCCCAGGCTGGTCTGGTATGATCTGGTTCAATCTGGTCGGGGTCTGTCCTCGGCTGCTCAGGTCTGGGCTGGTCTGGGCTTTTCTTGCCCAGTGGTCTAGGTTGTTCTGGGCTGGTCTGGTAGGGTCTGGTCTGGCCCAGTTTGGTCTGGTCTGGCACAGTCTGGTCTGGGCCTTTCTGGGCTGGTCTGGCCCTGTCTTTTGTGGTATAGGCTGGTCTGGACCCAGGTCTCTAATGTAGATGATCCTGGCTGTCTACACACTGAGACTGAACCACCGGCACCACCGCCGTCACAGAACCATCCCATCTGGACTAGAGTAATCGTGTCTGTTAAACCTCTCAGACACATCTGGGGGACATGAACTGGGACTGTCATTTAAAGTACTCCCAAAACCATGAAATCCCAATTCTCACACATTTTGCTTTGTGTGTATTTGTGTGTGTGTTTGTATGTGTGTGCGCACCTGCTCATGTTTGTGTGTTCATGTGTGTTTGTGTGTGCATGCTTTGTTCTAAGCAGCAGAAAGCTTTGCACCAATTCTCATTGTCAATTCAGTTGTCATTGTTTGTTGTTGTTACCATGGCCCAGCCTCAGTGTGTTTGCATGCAGATGGCTTTGTATAGTCAGCCTGTGGTTTGTTTTCTCTGGATAAAGCGGGACGTCTCCTCTTGAACTTTTACAGACCCTTTCCTATTAGCCATGTGTATCTGAGAGAGTTGACCTCTCGGTCACTTCCTCCTCTTTCTCATCCCATTTGTTTGTTTGTTTTCCTTTTATGCTTCTCTCTTTTAATCAGCCCTTTTCACATATCCATCCATTCATTCATCCAATCATCCATCTATTCATCCATCCATCCATTCATTCATCCATTCATCTGTAAGCAGGAGGACCAGCAACATATCAAGAAGAGAGAGAGAGAGAGAGAGAGAGAGAGAGAGAGAGAGAGAGAGAGAGAGAGAGAGAGAGAGAGAGAGAGAGAGAGAGAGAGAGAGAGAGAGAGAGAGAGAGAGAGAGAGAGAGAGAGAGAGAGAGAGAGAGAGAGAGAGAGAGAGAGAGAGATGGTGTGTAACAGTGAGTAGGTGTCCCACGGTTGCCATTAGGTTGAGTCAGCGGCGAGCGGACGGGACAGTAAATGTCACATCATGTAAAGAGAACAGGGGCGAGACGGGGTGCAGACCCCCACAACACCACACACCCCTTACCTCACACTCACACAGGTGCTTTTCGGTAACCCTGGAGCATTTTGGGACCTGCCAAGGGGTGAAGAACGATCCAGATCTGGCAAGAGCATCTCAGTAGCGGGACGCTCTTTAAGTGTGGGGCCCCCCGCTCCAAACTGTTGAACAGACCACTACTCCTGAGAGGCCTCCAGGCCTAAAATGAAGTGACAGTTATTGGCCCCTCTCGTCCAGAAAAAAACTGTAAAGCTATTTCCTGTTGTGTCCCATTTCTCAGTAGGAGTGCATTTGATACGGCCATATTAAACGTGCACTCCTGAGCCCAGTCCATAACTCTTCCCTGGATGAAATGTACTGCACAGTGCTGTATTATAAGGTGCTCCGTATTTGTGAACAGGCTTTTTACCCCACCACGTTTTCTGTCCTCGGCCATGACGCATCGTAAACTGCAACACAAACCCCAAAGAGCTCTGCTGTCCACTCTAACGTTTATGTCCGGTGTTTAACCCCAATGCAGCTCTCTTCACCCTATCCACTAATACTAAGGTGTGGCTCAGTTGGTAGAGCATGGCGCTTGCTACACATGGCGCTTGCTACACATGGCGCTTGCTACACATGGCGCTTGCTACACATGGCGCTTGCTACACATGGCGCTTGATACACATGGCGCTTGATACACATGGCGCTTGCTACACATGGCGCTTGCTACACATGGCGCTTGCTAAATATGGCGCTTGCCATGCCAGGGTTGTGGCTTCCATTCTTACGGGGGACCAGAACACAAAATGTATGCACTCACTACTGAGAGTCGCTCTGGATAAGACCGTCTGCTAAATGACAAAAATGTCAAATTAGGATATGTTTACAGCCCAGAATGACAAAAGTATAACCAGAGTTACTATTTCAGACTGTTAGTCTACTAGCTTGTAAAGAGTCTCCTGGTCATGCCTATGCTACAGTCATGTACGTGTTTAAAAAGAAACGGATAGATTCACTGTTGCAGTCCAGTGTGTGTGGGAGCTGTGGTGCGTGAGTGTGTGTGTCTGTGTGTGTGTTGAGTCGTCAGGGGGTCTGGTGATTCTCAGGGAGAGCATCCCACGTCTGAGCTCCATAAACCAGATTATCCGTCAACTGGGCCCTGCACTCCTCCCCTTCATCACAGTTCAGCCTGGTTGGGCCCAGCTCTGTTACACTCAGCCTGGCCTGGCCCAGTGTCCACCAGTCCACTCCAGTTCAACCTGGAGCCAGCCCCAGCTCTGAATCATCCTCATTGGCAGACTCCTTTACAAGGTTCTGGTTGTGCCTTAATAATCTCACTTTTAGAAAACAAATGAAAGAAGCTGAAGAGAGATGTATAAATGTGTCCTATTGTCCCAGTGAGGGACACAGGCTGAGAGAGGACTGTAATACAGTACATCTCTGACTCATCTGTCCTCTTCCCACTCATGTTGCCCTCCTAGTCTCCACACACACACTGCTATTCGTCACACTCATTCTCCCACATATGTATGTAGCCATGTAACTGTCTACATGGTAATGTGTAGCAGTAGTGTTGTAGTAGTGTTGTAGTGGTGTTGTAGTAGTGTAGTAGTGTTGTAGTAGTGTTGTAGTAGTGTTGTAGTAGTGTTGTAGTAGTGTTGTAGTAGTGGTATAGTAGTAATGTTGTAGTAGTGTTGTAGTAGTGTTGTAGTAGTGTTGTAGTAGTGTTGTAGTAGTGGTGTAGTAGTGTTGTAGTAGTGGTGTTGTAGTAGTGTTGTAGTAGTGTTGTAGTAGTGTTGTAGTAGTGTTGTAGTAGTGGTGTAGTAGTGTTGTAGTAGTGGTGTAGTAGTGGTGTAGTAGTGTTGTAGTAGTGTTGTAGTAGTGTTGTAGTGGTGTTGTAGTAGTGGTGTAGTAGTGTTGTAGCGGTGGTGTAGTAGTGTTGTAGTAGTGGTGTTGTAGTGGTGTAGTAGTGTTGTAGTAGTGTTGTAGTGGTGTTGTAGTAGTGGTGTAGTAGTGTTGTAGCGGTGGTGTAGTAGTGTTGTAGTAGTGGTGTTGTAGTGGTGTAGTAGTGTTGTAGCGGTGGTGTAGTAGTGTTGTAGTAGTGGTGTAGTAGTGTTGTAGTAGTGTTGTAGTAGTGTTGTAGTGGTGTTGTAGTAGTGTTGTAGTAGTGTTGTAGCGGTGGTGTAGTAGTGTTGTAGTAGTGGTGTTGTAGTGGTGTAGTAGTGTTGTAGCGGTGGTGTAGTAGTGTTGTAGTAGTGTTGTAGCGGTGGTGTAGTAGTGTTGTAGTAGTGTTGTAGTAGTGGTGTTGTAGTGTTGTAGTAGTGTTGTAGCGGTGGTGTAGTAGTGTTGTAGTAGTGGTGTTGTAGTGTTGTAGTAGTGTTGTAGCGGTGGTGTAGTAGTGTTGTAGTAGTGGTGTTGTAGTGGTGTAGTAGTGTTGTAGCGGTGTTGTAGCAGTGTTGTAGTAGTGTTGTAGCGGTGGTGTAGTAGTGTTGTAGTAGTGGTGTTGTAGTGGTGTAGTAGTGTTGTAGCAGTGTTGTAGTAGTGTTGTAGCCGTGGTGTAGTAGTGTTGTAGTAGTGTTGTAGTAGTGGTGTTGTAGTGTTGTAGCGGTGGTGTAGTAGTGTTGTAGTAGTGGTGTAGCAGTGTTGTAGTAGTGGTGTTGTAGTGGTGTAGCGGTGGTGTAGAAGTGTTGTAGTGGTGGTGTAGCAGTGTTGTAGTAGTGTTGTAGTAGTGTTGTAGCGGTGGTGTAGCAGTGTTGTAGCGGTGGTGTAGTAGTGTTGTAGTAGTGGTGTAGTAGTGTTGTAGCAGTGTTGTAGCGGTGTTGTAGTAGTGTTGTAGCGGTGGTGTAGTAGTGTTGTAGCGGTGTTGTAGTAGTGTTGTAGTAGTGTTGTAGTAGTGTTGTAGTAGTGTTGTAGTAGTGTTGTAGTAGTGTTGTAGCGGTGGTGTAGTAGTGTTGTAGCAGTATTGTAGTAGTGTTGTAGCGGTGTTGTAGTAGTGTTGTAGCAGTATTGTAGTAGTGTTGTAGCGGTGTTGTAGTAGTGTTGTAGTAGTGTTGTAGTAGTGTTGTAGTAGTGTTGTAGTAGTGTTGTAGTAGTGTTGTAGTAGTGTTGTAGTAGTGTTGTAGTAGTGGTGTAGTAGTGTTGTAGTAGTGTTGTAGCGGTGTTGTAGTAGTGTTGTAGTAGTATTGTAGTAGTGTTGTAGCAGTATTGTAGTAGTGTTGTAGCAGTATTGTAGTAGTGTTGTAGCGGTGTTGTAGCAGTGTTGTAGTAGTGTTGTAGTAGTGTTGTAGTAGTGTTGTAGTAGTGTTGTAGTAGTGTTGTAGTAGTGTTGTAGTAGTGTTGTAGTAGTGTTGTAGTAGTGTTGTAGTAGTGTTGTAGTAGTGTTGTAGTAGTGTTGTAGTAGTGTTGTAGTAGTGTTGTAGTGGTGTTGTAGTAGTGTTGTAGTAGTGTTGTAGCAGTGTTGTAGTAGTGTTGTAGTAGTGTTGTAGCGGTGTTGTAGCGGTGGTGTAGTAGTGTTGTAGTAGTGTTGTAGTAGTGTTGTAGTAGTGGTGTAGTAGTGTTGTAGCAGTGTTGTAGCAGTATTGTAGTAGTGTTGTAGCAGTATTGTAGTAGTGTTGTAGCGGTGTTGTAGTAGTGTTGTAGTAGTGGTGTAGTAGTGGTGTAGTAGTGTTGTAGTAGTGTTGTAGCGGTGTTGTAGTAGTGTTGTTGTAGTGGTGTTGTAGTGGTGTAGTGGTGTTGTAGCGGTGTTGTAGCAGTGTTGTAGTAGTGGTGTAGTGGTGGTGTAGTAGTGGTAGTGTAGTGGTGTTGTAGTGGTGTTGTAGTGGTACTGTAGTGGTGTTGTAGTGGTGTTGTAGTGGTGTTGTAGTGGTGTTGTAGTGGTACTGTAGTGGTGTTGTAGTGGTGCTGTAGTGGTGTTGTAGTGGTGTTGTAGTGGTATTGTAGTAGTGTTGTAGCGGTGTTGTAGCGGTGTTGTAGTAGTGTTGTAGTAGTGTTGTAGTAGTGTTGTAGCAGTGTTGTAGCAGTATTGTAGTAGTGTTGTAGCGGTGTTGTAGCGGTGTTGTAGTAGTGTTGTAGCAGTGTTGTAGTAGTGTTGTAGCGGTGGTGTAGTAGTGTTGTAGCAGTGTTGTAGTAGTGTTGTAGCAGTGTTGTAGTAGTGTTGTAGCGGTGGTGTAGTAGTGATGTAGTAGTGATGTAGCGGTGTTGTAGTGGTGGTGTAGCGGTGGTGTAGTAGTGTTGTAGTAGTGTTGTAGCATGTGTGTAGTAGTGTTGTAGTAGTGTTGTGGTAATGTTGTAGTAGTGTTGTAGTAGTGTTGTAGTAATGTTGTAGTAGGGTTGTAGTAGTGTTGTAGTAGTGTTGTAGCAGTGGTGTAGTAGTGTTGTAGCAGTGTTGTAGTGGTGTTGTAGTGTTGTAGTAGTGTTATAGTAGTGTTGTAGCAGAGTTGTAGCAGTGTTGTAGTAGTGTTGTAGCAGTGGTGTAGTAATACTGTAGCAGTGTTGTAATAGTGTTGTAGCGGTGTTGTAGTGGTGTTGTAGTAGTGTTGTAGTAGTGTTGTAGCGGTGGTGTAGTAGTGTTGTAGCAGTGTTGTAGTAATGTTGTAGCAGTGTTGTAGTAATGTTGTAGCAGTGTTGTAGCGGTGTTGTAGTAGTGTTGTAGTGGTGTTGTAGTGGTGTTGTAGTAGTGTTGTAGTGGTGTAGTAGTGTTGTAGTGGTGGTGTAGTGGTGTTGTAGTAGTGGTGTAGCGTTGTTGTAGTAGTGGTGTAGTGGTGTTGTAGTGGTGTTGTAGTGGTGTTGTAGTGGTGTTGTAGTGGTGTTGTAGTGGTGTTGTAGTGGTGTTGTAGTGGTGGTGTAGTGGTGTTGTAGTGGTGTTGTAGTAGTGTTGTAGTAGTGGTGTAGAAGTGTTGTAGTAGTGTTGTAGTGGTGTTGTAACAGTGTTGTAGTAGTGTTGTAGCGGTGTTGTAGCGGTGTTGTAGTAGTGTTGTAGTAGTGGTGTAGAAGTGTTGTAGCAGTGTTGTAGTAGTGGTGTAGTGGTGTTGTAGTGGTGTTGTAACAGTGTTGTAGTAGTGTTGTAGCGGTGGTGTAGTAGTGTTGTAGTAGTGTTGTAGTAGTGTTGTAGTAGTGTTGTAGCGGTGTTGTAGCGGTGTTGTAGTAGTGTTGTAGTAGTGGTGTAGAAGTGTTGTAGCAGTGTTGTAGTAGTGTTGTAGCGGTGGTGTAGTAGTGTTGTAGCAGTGTTGTAGTAGTGTTGTAGCGGTGGTGTAGTAGTGTTGTAGCAGTGTTGTAGTAGTGTTGTAGCGGTGGTGTAGTAGTGTTGTAGTAGTGTTGTAGTAGTGATGTAGCGGTGTTGTAGTAGTGTTGTAGCGGTGGTGTAGCAGTGTTGTAATAGTGCAGTAGCAGGGTTGTAGTAATGTTGTAGCAGTGTTGTAGTAGTGTTGTAACAGTGTTGTAGCGGTGTTGTAGTAGTGTTGTAATAGTGTTGTAGCAGTGTTGTAGTAGTGTTGTAGCAGTGTTGTAGTAGTGCTGTAGCAGGGTTGTAGTAATGTTGTAGCAGTGTTGTAGTAGTGTTGTAGTAGTGCTGTAGCAGTGTTGTAGTAATGTTGTAGCAGTGTTGTAGTAGTGTTGTAGTAGTGTTGTAGTAGTGTTGTAGCGGTGTTGTAGTAGTGTTGTAGTAATGTTGTAGTAGTTTTGTAGCGGTGGTGTAGCAGTGTTGTAGTAGTGTTGTAGTGGTGTTGTAGTAGTGTTGTAGCGGTGGTGTAGTAGTGTTGTAGTAGTGTTGTAGTAGTGCTGTAGCAGTGTAGTAGTAATGTTGTAGCAGTGTTGTAGTAGTGTTGTAGTAGTGTTGTAGTAGTGTTGTAGCGGTGGTGTAGTAGTGTTGTAGTAGTGTTGTAGTAGTAGTGTTGTAGCGGTGGTGTAGTAGTGTTGTAGTAGTGTTGTAGTAGTGTTGTAGTAGTGTTGTAGCGGTGTTGTAGTAGTGTTGTAGTAGTGTTGTAGTAGTAGTGTTGTAGCGGTGGTGTAGTAGTGTTGTAGTAGTGTTGTAGTAGTGTTGTAGTAGTGTTGTAGCGGTGGTGTAGTAGTGTTGTAGTAGTGTTGTAGTAATGTTGTAGCAGTGTTGTAGTAGTGTTGTAACAATGTTGTAGTAGTGTTGTAGCAGTGTTGTAGCAGTGGTGTAGCAGTGTTGTAGCGGTGTTGTAGTAGTGTTGTAGTAGTGTTGTAGCAGTGTTGTAGCAGTGATGTAGTAGTGTTGTAGCAGTGTTGTAGTAGTGTGCCACATGGTAGAGGTCTTAATGTGTCATCACATCCCCTTCTCCGCTCTTCTTCTCCCCTCTCCTCTCCTCTCTCCTCTCCTCTCTTCTCCTCTCTTCTCTTCTCCTCTGTTCTCCTATCTTCTATCTTCTCCTCCCTTCTCCTTTCCTCTCTAATCATATCCTCTCTTCTCTTCTGTTCTCCTCTCTTCTCCACCCTTCTCCTCTCCTCTCCTCTCCTCTCCTCTCCTCTCCTCTCCTCTCCTCTCCTCTCCTCTCCTCTCCTCTCCTCTCTTCTCTTCTCTTCTCTTCTCTTCTCCTCTCCTCTCCTCTCTAATCATATCCTCTCCTCTCTTCTCCTCTCCGCTCTTCTCCTCTGTTCGCCTCTCTTCTCCTCTCTTCACCTCTCTTCTCCTCTCTTCTCCTCTGTTCACCTCTCTTCTCCTCTCTTCCACTCTCTTCTCTCTTCGCCTCTGTTCACCTCTCTTCTCCTCTCATCTCTTCTGTTCTCCTCTCCTCTACTTTGTTATCCTCTCCTCTTCTCCTCTGTTATCCTCTCCTCCTCTCCTCTGTTATCCTCTGTTCTCCTCTCCTTTCCTCTCTTCTCTTCTCTACTCTGTTCTCCTCTCTTCTCCTCTATTCACCTCTATTCTCCTCCCTTCTCCTGTCTTCTCCTCTCCTTCCTTCTCATCGTCTATTCTCACCTCTTCTCCTATCTTCTTCTCTCCTCTCATATTCTATTCTCACCTCTTCTCCTATCTTCTCCTCTCCCCTCTTCTCATATTCTATTCTCACCTCTTCTCCTATCTTCTCCTCTCCCCTCTTCTCATCTTCTATTCTCACCTCTTCTCCTATCTTCTCCTCTGTCCTCTTCTCATCTTCTATTCTCACCTTTTCTCCTATCTTCTCCTCTCTCCTCTTCTCATCTTCTATTCTCACCTCTTCTCCTATCTTCTCCTCTCTCCTCTTCTCATCTTCTCTCCTCTCTTCTCCCACTGTGATTTACCTCCCCTCCTCTACTCTTTTTATTGGCCGGAAGTCACCAAGAATCTGGAAAATGTCACCCTGCAGAAAGCTGTAAAGCATTAAGCAGACACTCCCCTCCTAACCTCCATCACCACTACAAGTGTGTGTGGCATCAGAAGGGCATGAAATAGAGATCCTGATATTGGCACTTAAACTCTCATTGCATAGGTTTGAAAGCACACACTTTAAAACCTATGGGAAAATACATCTTTCAAGATTGGTGAGCTAAGCATTCGTGCTGCTGCCTTGTTTATTGAATTAGTATTCAGTGTGATTAAACCCTTCTATCATGATCCATTGTTTATCATACACACAGATTTATTTCTCCTGTTCTGTCTGGGTTTATGTTGCTGGCACCGCGATGTGTAAACTTCTACCGTTTTCTCATAATCTTCTGCACCAACTTCAGTATAAGCAGCTAATTGTGTTTAGTTTCAGTGTGACTCAACCGTTCGGTTTGTTTTAATACTTACACCAGTGTGGAAGAGAGGACCAGTTTGGTGTTCTCCGGGAGGGAGGGAGGGAGGGAGGGAGGGAGGGAGGGAGGGAGGGAGGGAGGGAGATAGAGAGAGAGACAGACAGACAGACAGACAGACAGACAGACAGACAGACAGACAGACAGACAGACAGACAGACAGACAGACAGACAGACAGACAGACAGACAGATAGACAGACAGACAGACAGACAGACAGACAGACAGACAGACAGACAGACAGACACAGACAGACAGACAGACAGACAGACAGACAGACAGACAGACAGACAGACAGACAGACAGACAGACAGACAGACAGACAGACAGACAGACAGACAGACAGACAGACAGACAGACGCTGATGGCTTAAAAGAAGAGTTTTCCCACACAGAGCACATTATGTTACAGTAAGTTATTATACACACACTTACTTACCCTCCAGGTTTCCTGTGTGCCCTAGCCAGGCCCTCCCTCCCCTCATCACCCTCCTCTCTGTGTGTACACATCAGCGACTGGAAGAGCACATTCTGCCACTCAACCCCTGCTCTGCTCTGGCCAGAGGGGTTCACCCCTCACACTGTAAATTGTCCACATCTGAGGAGCTCCCCTTTCACACTGTAATTAGTCCACATCTGAGGAGCTCACCTTTCACACTGTAATTAGTCCACATCTGAGGAGCTCACCTTTCACACTGTAATTAGTCCACATCTGAGGATCTCACCCGTCACAGTGTAATTAGTCTACATCTGAGGATCTCACCCTTCACACTGTAATTAGTCCACATCTGAGGATCTCACCCTTCACACTGTAATTAGTCCACATCTGAGGAGCTCACCTTTCACACTGTAATTAGTCCACATCTGAGGATCTCACCCCTCACACTGTAATTTGTCCACATCTGAGGAGCTCACCTTTCACACTGTAATTAGTCCACATCTGAGGAGCTCCCCTTTCACACTGTAATTAGTCCACATCTGAGGAGCTCACCTTTCACACTGTAATTAGTCCACATCTGAGGAGCTCACCTTTCACACTGTAATTAGTCCACATCTGAGGATCTCACCCGTCACAGTGTAATTAGTCTACATCTGAGGATCTCACCCTTCACACTGTAATTAGTCCACATCTGAGGATCTCACCCGTCACAGTGTAATTAGTCCACATTGGAGGATCTCACCCTTCACACTGTAATTAGTCCACATCTGAGGAGCTCACCTTTCACACTGTAATTAGTCCACATCTGAGGATCTCACCCGTCACAGTGTAATTAGTCCACATCTGAGGAGCTCACCTTTCACACTGTAATTAGTCCACATCTGAGGATCTCACCCTTCACACTGTAATTAGTCCACATCTGAGGATCTCACCCGTCACAGTGTAATTAGTCCACATCTGAGGATCTCACCCGTCGCACTGTAATTAGTCCACATCTGAGGATCTCACCCTTCACACTGTAATTAGTCCACATCTGAGGATCTCACCCTTCACACTGTAATTAGTCCACATCTGAGGAGCTCACCTTTCACACTGTAATTAGTCCACATCTGAGGATCTCACCCGTCACAGTGTAATTAGTCTACATCTGAGGATCTCACCCTTCACACTGTAATTAGTCCACATCTGAGGATCTCACCCGTCACAGTGTAATTAGTCCACATCTGAGGATCTCACCCTTCACACTGTAATTAGTCCACATCTGAGGAGCTCACCTTTCACACTGTAATTAGTCCACATCTGAGGATCTCACCCCTCACACTGTAATTTGTCCACATCTGAGGAGCTCACCTTTCACACAGTAATTAGTCCACATCTGAGGAGCTCCCCTTTCACACTGTAATTAGTCCACATCTGAGGAGCTCACCTTTCACACTGTAATTAGTCCACATCTGAGGAGCTCACCTTTCACACTGTAATTAGTCCACATCTGAGGATCTCACCCGTCACAGTGTAATTAGTCTACATCTGAGGATCTCACCCTTCACACTGTAATTAGTCCACATCTGAGGATCTCACCCGTCACAGTGTAATTAGTCCACATTGGAGGATCTCACCCTTCACACTGTAATTAGTCCACACCTGAGGAGCTCACCTTTCACACTGTAATTAGTCCACATCTGAGGATCTCACCCGTCACACTGTAATTAGTCCACATCTAAGGAGCTCACCTTTCACACTGTAATTAGTCCACATCTGAGGATCTCACCCTTCACACTGTAATTAGTCCACATCTGAGGATCTCACCCGTCACAGTGTAATTAGTCCACATCTGAGGATCTCACCCGTCGCACTGTAATTAGTCCACATCTGAGGATCTCACCCTTCACACTGTAATTAGTCCACATCTGAGGATCTCACCCTTCACACTGTAATTAGTCCACATCTGAGGATCTCACCCGTCACACTGTAATTAGTCCACATCTGAGGAGCTCACCTTTCACACTGTAATTAGTCCACATCTGAGGATCTCACCCTTCACACTGTAATTAGTCCACATCTGAGGATCTCACCCATCACACTGTAATTAGTCCACATCTGAGGATCTCACCCTTCACACTGTAATTAGTCCACATCTGAGGATCTCACCCGTCACACTGTAATTAGTCCACATCTGAGGAGAGGGACCCATGTTATTCTGACAACCACTAATTTCTTCCTCTACACTGGACTTTAACCAGAGGGGTTAAGTGTTCTATGACGGGATAGACAGGATAGAGGGATAGGATGGGGTAGGATGGGCAGAGTGGGGTGGGGTGGGTGAGAGTATGGGGCAGAGGGATATGATGGGGTAGGATGGGCAGAGTGGGGTGGGGTGGGTGAGGGTCTGGGTGGTTGTGAACAGAGAGAGGGGGGAGATCTCCTTGGATCCTGGTGGTGTGGTATTGATCATGCTGTGCTAGTGAAAAGGCAGGCTGGGACAGGCATGGTTGGGGCCCACTATAACACCATCACACAGTCACACCGATGAGTCCGCGCTCAGCTCTGCAACCCCTCCACATTCAGCTCATTTAATAGAGGGGGCTGGATTATTGTTAGGGGCTGATATTACAATGCTGTAGTGTGGCAACCATGTACTTTTGGCCACACATTTTTTCTCAGCATCCTACAATGGGCGGAATAGGTGTGAAAACATAGAACCTAACAATGACACATACTGGACTGTTATCCTCACTTATATGGTAGATCTAAACAGATGAAATCTTCACTGTCTATTGTAACATTACTGCTAATCATTCTCTCTCCAGGATAATGTAATAATATGTCTCTCTCTCTCTCGCTCTCTCTCTCTCTCTCTCTCTCCCTCTCCCTCCCTCTCTCCCTCCCTCCCTCCCTCCCTCCCTCCCTCCCTCCCTCCCTCCCTCCCTCCCTCCCTCCCTCTCTCCCTTTCCATCTCTCTCTCTCCCTTTCCATCTCTCTCTTCATCTCTCACCCTACCTCTCTCTCTCACTCCACTCTTGCTCTCCATCTCTCTCTTTCTCTTTCACCCCATCTCTCTCTCTCTCTTGCACTCCTTCTCCATCTCTCTCTTTGTCTCTAACCCCACCTCTCTCTCTCTCTCTCTCTCTCTCTCTCTCTCTCTCTCTCTCTCTCTCTCTCTCTCTCTTTGTCTGTCTATCACTCTCCATCTGGCTCTTGATCCCTGCTCTCTGAGTAGATAGTTCAGACAGGATTAATATTCCTGACACTTTGATGTCAAAACTACGTATCGCAGGAGGAGGGTAAGGTTGAGGGGGCGGTGGGTCGAGAGAGAAAGACAGAGGGGGATAGAAAAGGTGGCAGAGATGTGAGGGATGCTGGCTTGGCAGCAAGGCCAGATAAGCTCACCCAGTCGGGTGTGTGTGTGTGTGGTGTGTGGTGTGCGTGTGTGGTGTGCGTGTGTGTGTGTGCGTGTGTGTGTGTGTGTGTGTGTGTGTGTGTGTGTGTGTGTGTGTGTGTGTGTGTGTGTGTGTGTGTGTGTGTGTGTGTGGTGTGTTTGTGTGTGTGTGTGTGTGGTGTGGTGTGGTGTGTGTGGTGTGTGTGGCGTGTGTGTGTGTGGTGTGTGTGTGTGTGTGGTGTGTGTTTTTTTTCATTTCACCTTTATTTAACCAGGTCGGCCAGTTAAGAACAAGTTGTCACGCCCTGACCATAGATTGCTTTGTATGTTTCTATGTTTTGTTTGGTCAGGGTGTGATGTGGGTGGGCATTCTATGTTGTATGTCTAGGTTGTCTATTTCTGTGTTTGGCCTGGTGTGGTTCCCAATCAGAGGCAGCTGTCTATCGTTGTCTCTGATTGGGAGCTATACTTAGGTCGCCTGTTTTCCATTGTGTGTTGTGGGTGATTGTTTTCTGTTTGTGCGTATTGCTTGCAGAACTGTTTTGTTTTCGTTCTCGCTCTTTATTATTTTTTTGTCAATTTAGTGTTCAGTTTATTTTGTTTATTAAAATGAACACGTACCACGCTGCACCTTGGTCCTCCTCTCCTTCCACCAACGAGAATCGTTACACAAGTTCTCATTTACAACTGTGACCTGGCCAAGATAAAGCAAAGCAGTGTGACAAAAACAACAACACAAAGTTACACATGGGATAAACAAATATACAGTAAATTACACAATAGAAAAATATGTATACAGTGTTTGCAAATTAAGTAAGGAGGTAAGGCAATAAATGGGCCACAGTGGCGAAGTAATTTCAATTTAGCAAATTAACACTGGAGTGATAGATGTGCAGATGAGGATGTGCAAGTAGAAATACTTGTGTGCAAAAGACATAAAATCAAAAACAAATATGGGGATGAGGTAGGAAGTTGGTTGGATGCGTTATTTACAGATGGGCTGTGTACAGCTGCAACGATCAGTAAGCTGCTCTGAGAGCTGACGATTCAATTTAGTGAGGGAGATATAAGTCTCCAACTTCAGTGATTTTTGCAATTCGTTCCAGTCATTGGCAGCAGAGAACTGTAAGGAAAGACGGACAAAGGAGGTGTTGGCTTTGAGGATGACCAGTTTATGGATAGGCGTCCCGCTAGAGGGACACAAGCCGACAACATCCAGTGAAATTGGAAAGCACGCAATTCAAATCAATAATCGTAATATTAAACTTTCATGAACATACAAGCGTCTTACATCATTTAAAAGCTTAAATTCTAACTGCGTTGTCTGATTTCAAAAAGGCTTTAAAGCATACCATGCGATTGTATGAGGATGGCGCCCCACATCAACATATTTTCAACCTGCACAGGCTTCATAAAATCACAAATAGCGATTAAATAAATCACTTACTTTTGACGATCTTCCTCTGTTTCAAACCAAAGGGTCCCAGCTACAACATGAACGGTTGTTTTGTTAGATAAAATCTTTCTTTATATCCCAAAAAATCAGTTTAGTTGGCGCCATCGATTTCAGTAATCCATTCGTTCAACATGCAGACAAATGAGTCCAAAAAGCTACCGCTAAACTTCGTCCAAACAAGTCAAAGGGCGTTTCAATTTAATCAACAGGTTCTCTAAAATGTAAATAAACTATAATTTTGCATACGGAAAGTAGTATGTTCAATAGGAAAGGAAAATTAGTACGAGTGCGCCCTCTCCTTCACACGCCGAAAGACTGATATTGTTCCGGTGCTCTTCCCACAAAAACTCCAAATACTTGTTTGTTTTCACCTTGAATAAAGACTGTTGCCATCTAGTGGAAGCCATAGGAATTGCAATCTGGGATACGGATTTACATAGAAACAATAGGTTTCCATAATAAGATTCTGGGAGCTCAAAAAATAATATTCCGGTTGGACTTTCTTCTGATTTTCACCTGCCATATCAATTATGTTATAGTCTCAGAAATTACTTTAACAGAAAAAGTGTTTTCTATCCAATGCTACCAATTATATGCATATCCTGGCTTCTGGGCCTGAGTAACAGGCAGTTTACTTTGGCCATGTCAGTCAGGCAGAAATTCAGGAAACTAGACCCTATCCCTAAGAAGCTCTAGCAAATACTTATAGATGACCTGGAGCCAGTGGGTTTGGCGACAAATATGTAGCGAGGACCAGCCAACGAGAGTATACAGGTCGCAGTGGTGGGTAGTATATGGGGCTTTGGTGACAAAACGGATGGCACTGTGATAGACTGCATCCAGTTTGCTAAGTAGAGTGTTGGGGGCTATTTTGTAAATGACATCGCCGAAGTCAAGGATCGGTAGGATAGTCAGTTTTACAAGGGTATGTTTTGCAGCATGAGTGAAGGAGGCTTTGTTGCGAAATAGGAAGCCGATTCTAGATTCAATTTTGGATTGGAGATGCTTAATATGAGTCTGGAAAGAGAGTTTACAGTCTAACCAGACACCTAGGTATTTATAGTTGTCCACATATTCTAAGTCAGAACCGTCCAGAGTAGTGATGCTAGTCGGGCGGGCGGGTGCGAGCAGCGATCGATTGAAGATATGCATTTCATTTTACTAGCATTTAAGAGCAGTTGGAGGCCACGGAAGGAGTATTGTATGGCATTGAAGCTCGTTTGGAGGTTTGTTAACACAGTGTCCAAAGAAGGGCCAGATGTATTCAGAATGGTGTCGTCTGCGTAGAGGTGGATCAAAGAATCACCAGCAGCAAGAGCGACATCATTGATATATACAGAGAAAAGAGTCGGCCCGAGAATTGAACCCTGTGGCACCCCCATAGAGACTGCCAGAGGTCCGGACAACAGGCCCTCCGATTTGACACACTGAACTCTGTCTGAGAAGTAGTTGGGGAACCATGCGAGGCAGTCATTTGAGAAACCAAGGCTGTTGAGTCTGCCGATAAGAATACAGTGATTGACAGAGTCGAAAGACTTGGCCAGGTCGATGAAGACGGCTGTACAGTACTGTCTTTTATCGATGCCGGTTATGATATCGTTTAGGACCTTGAGCGTGGCTGAGGTGCACTCGTGACCAGCTCGGAAATCGGATTGCATAGCTGGAAAGGTACGGTAGGATTCGAAATGGTCGGTGATCTGTTTGTTCACTTGGCTTCTGAAGACTTAAAAAAAGGCAGGGCAGGATGGATATAGGTCTGTAACTGTTTTGGTCTAGAGTGTCCCCCTTTGAAGAGGGGGATGACCGTGGACGCTTTCCAATCTTGAGGAATCTCAGATGATACGAAAGAGAGGTTGAACAGACTAGTAATAGGGGTTGCAACAATGGCGGTGGATTATTTTAGGAAGAGAGGGTCCAGATTGTCTAGCCCTGCTGATTGGTAGGGATCCAGATTATGCAGCTGTATCAGAACTTCAGCTGTCTGGAATTGGGTGAAGGAGAATTGGGGGGGGGGGGGGGGGGGCTTGGGCCAGTTGCTGCGGGGGGTGCAAAGCTGTCGGGTAGCCAGATGGAAAGCATGACCAGCCATATATATTTTTTTTTTTTAATTCTTAATTATCGTGGATTTATCGGTGGTGACAGTGCTTCCTATCCTCAGTGCAGTGGGCAGCTGGGAGGAGGTACTCTTATTCTCCATGGACTTAACAGTGTCCCAAAACTTTTTGGAATTAGATGCAAGTTTCTGTTTGAAAAAGCTAGCCTTCGCTTTTCTAACTGACTGTGTATATTGGTTCCTGACTTCCCTGAAAAGTTGCATATCGCGGGGACTATTCGAAGCTAGTGCAGTACGCCACAGGATGTTTTTGTGCTGGTCAAGGGCAGTCAAGTCTGAAGTTAACCAAGGGCTATATCTGTTCTTAGTTCTACATTTTTTGAAAGGGGCATGCTTATTTAAGATTGTGAGGAAAGCAATTTTAAAGAACAAGCTCTGTACTGGTGGTGCCCTGATCCCGCAGCTGAATCAACTTTAGGAGACGGTTCTGGCGCTTGCTGGACTTTCTTGGGCGCCCCGAAGCCTTCTTCACAACAATTGAACCGCTCTTCTTGAAGTTCTTGATGATCCGATAAATGGTTGATTTAGGTGCAATCTTACTGGCAGCAATATCCTTGCCTGTGATGCCCTTTTTGTGCAAAGCAATGATGACGGCACGTGTTTCCTTGCAGGTAACCATGGTTGACAGAGGAAGAACAAGGATTCCAAGCACCACCCTCCTATTGAAGCGTCCAGTCTGTTATTCGAACTCAATCAGCATGACAGTGTGATCTCCAGCCTTGTCCTCGTCTATACTCACACCTGTGTTAATGAATAGCATTCTCACATAGGTATTATTTTGTCCAGGTGTGAAAGGGCAGTGTGGAGTGCAAAAGATATTGCATCATCTGTGGATCTGTTTGGGCAGTATGCAAATTGGAGTGGGTCTAGGGTTTCTGGGATAATGGCGTTGATGTGAGCCATGACCAGCCTTTCAAAGCACTACATGTCTACAGACGTGAGTGCTATGGGTCGGTAGTCATTTAGGCAGGTTACCTTAATGTTCTTGGGCACAGGGACCATGGTGGTGTGCTTAAAACATGTAGGTATTACAGACTCGGACAGGGAGAGGTTGAAAATGTCAGTGAAGACGCTTGCCAGTTGGTCAGCGCATGCTCACAGTACACGTCCTGGTAGTCTGTCTGGCCCTGCGGCCTTGTGAATGTTGACATGTTTAACCTGTTTGGGCTGCAGGGGCAGTATTGAGTAGCCGGATAAAAGGTGCCCCTTTCAAACGGCCTCGTGCTCAATTCTTGCTCGTACAATATGCATATTATTATTACTATTGGATAGAAAACACTCTCTAGTTTCTAAAACCGTTTGAATTATATCTGTGAGTAAAACAGAACTCATTTTGCAGCAAACTTCCTGACAGGAAGTGGAAAATCTGAAATCGATGCTCTGTTCTAGGGCCTGCCTATAAATGTCCTTGATATATATCAGTATACATGCACTTCATACGTCTTCCACTAGATGTCGACAGGCAGTGAGAGAAGAAATGGAGTGTATAACTTGATCTGGGGTCGAATAAACGCTCTTTGTATGACGTGTCACCAGTTTCCTGTTTTCTGGAGAGCGCGTGAAGGGACCTGGTTTTGCCTTCTGTACAGCTGTCGTTATAGACGACTAATATCTCCGGCTTTGATTTTATTTGATACATGTGACAATATCATCGTAAAGTATGTTTTTTCAATATAGTTTTATTAGATTATTGAAATTTTTTCGGGACGTTAGGCGTGTTGCTTTGTCTGCGTATGTTCAGGAAGGAGAGCTTCGCGCCACTTTGCTAGCTTTCCGTGCTAATTGACTGGAGAAGAGGACATTCTAAATCCAAACAACGATTGTTCTGGACAATGGACCCCTTGTACAACATTCTGATGGAAGATCGTCAAAAGTAGGACCCATTTTATGATGTTATTTCATATATCTGTCGAACATGTTGTACTAGTAGTTTGCGGCCAGGTTTTGGGCACGCTCTCGCCATAACGTAAACTGCATATCGTAATGAAGTTATTTTTAGAATTCTAACACGGCGATTGCATTAAGAACTAGTGTATCTATCATTTCCTATACAACATGTATTTTTTAGTTATGTTTATGATTAGTTATTTGGTCAGAATATGTGAGTGTCAGAAAAATATCCGGACGTTGTGGGAAAAAGATGCTACGTTAGCACAATGTATAACCACTGATTTCAGCTCTAAATATGCACATTTTCGAACAAAACATAAGTGTATGTATAACCTGATGTTATAGGACTGTCATCTGATGAAGCTTATCAAGGTTAGTCAAAAATTATATATCTTTTGCTGGTTTGTTACGATCGCTAACTTTTGCTGCTGGGGAATGGCTTGTGTTTCTGGCTATTGTGGTAAGCTAATATAATGCTATATTGTGTTTTCGCTGTAAAACTCTTAAGAAATCGGAAATATTGGCTGGAATCACAAGATGCCTGTCTTTCATTCGCTGTACACCATGTATTTTTCAGAAATGTTTTATGATGAGTATTTAGGTATTTGACGTTGGTGTCTGTAATTACTCTGGCTGCTTCGGTGCCATTTCTGACGGTAGCTGTGATGGTAGCTACAATGTAAAACTGATTTATAGCTCAAATATGCACATTTTTCGAACAAAACATAGATTTATTGAATAACATGTTATAAGACTGTCATCTGATGAAGTTGTTTCTTGGTTAGTTTGGTTGGTTCTTGGTTAGTTAGGTTGGTTTTGTGCATGCTACCTGTGCTGTGAAAAATGTCTGTCCTTTTTTGTATTTGGTGGTGAGCTAACATAAATATACGTGGTGTTTTCGCTGTAAAACATTTTAAAAATCGGACATGTTGGCTGGATTCACAAGATGTTTATCTTTCAAATGCTGTATTGGACTTGTTAATGTGTGAAAGTTAAATATTTCTAAAAAATATATTTTGAATTTCGCGCCCTGCACTTGAAGTGGCTGTTGTCATATTGTGCCCGGCTTCGGGCTTGCATTTACATTTACATTTTAGTCATTTAGCAGACGCTCTTATCCAGAGCGACTTACAGTAGAGTGCATACATTTTACATACTGAATAAAGATATAAATAGCCACTAACCAAGAAACAACTTCATCAGATGACAGTCTGATAACATATTTATTTTATAGCATATGTTTTGTTAGAAAAATGTGCATATTTCAGGTATAAATCATAGTTTACCATTGCAGCCACCATCACAACTCGCACCAAAGCGACTAGAATAACTACAGAGAGCAACGTGTATTACCTAATTACTCATCATAAAACATTTCTTAAAAATACACAGCGTACAGCAATTGAAAGACACAGATCTTGTGAATCCAGACAATATTTCAGATTTTCTAAGTGTTTTACAGCGAAAACACAATATAGCGTTATATTAGCTTACCACAATAGCAAACATCACACCAGCATTGATTCAAGGCAAAAATAGCGATAACGTATAAACCACCAAAATATATGAATTTTTTCACTAACCTTCTCAGAATTCTTCAGATGACAGTCCTGTAACATCATATTACACAATGCATATAGAGTTTGTTCGAAAATGTGCATATTTAGCGGCACAAATCGTGCTTATACAATGAGAATAGTGTCCAAATCCTCAAGCAATCTGTCCGGCGCCATCTTGGAAAGGCACCTATTCTTATCGAAAACTATTCATAAACTTGACTAAAAAAATACAGGTTGGACAGCAATTGAAAGACAAATTAGTTCTTAATGCAATCGCTGAATTACATTTTTAAAATGAACGTCACTGCGCAATACAGAGTGCGATAAAGCAAGGCTACACTGCAAGTAATGGCGTCTTATGCATTTGACTTTTTTCAACAGAACAATGAATTATCAGCATAAATAGTTCTTACTTTTTGATGACCTCTCATCAGAATCGTGGGATAGGTGTCCTTTGTCCAAAAGAATCGTTGCTGGGTTGGAGAAAGTCATCTTCCACGTTGCAATTAGCAGTAAACAATAGCATGCGAGAGAGAGATACCCAACTTCCTACAACGCCAGAAAATGAAATACCCGAAAATCGCAATATACTGACATAAACTGATATAACTCGGTTTAAAATAACAAGATTATGATGTCTTTAAAGCCTATATCGAATAAAAACAGAGCCGGATATATCTAGGAGCTAAAACAGGAGCTTCTAAAACGACATGCCAAGATCCTCCCTGCGTCAGAGCGAAGAATCAAAAGAGGGGACACTATGATTCCAATCAATTTATAGACTTTCGGATCTGCCTAGAGACTCCATTTCAAGGCCCTCTATTCGCTGACACCCAGGGGAAGGCATATGTAGTGCATCTCAACCAATAGAAGACAGGCAGAGTTATACACAGGTCTGAGAACAGGTTGGAAAATTCTGCATTCTCAACTCCACATAGGGAAATTGCTCTAAGTCCAGTTCTGTTTCACGCACAAACATAATTCAAACGGTTTTAGAAACTAGAGAGTGTTTTCTATCCAATAGTAATAATAATATGCATATTGTACGAGCAAGAATTGAGTACGAGGCAGTTTAATTTGGGAACGTCAAGAAAACATAGTGCTAACAGCTCCCCCTATTGACAAGAAGTTAAAGGTTTTACATTGGCTGCAGAGAGCGTGATCACACAGACTTCTGGAACATCTGATGCTCTCATGCATGTTTCAGTGTTATTTGCCTCGAAGCGAGCATAGAAGTAGTTTAGCCTCAGAGCCGGTGTAAAACGATTCGATCTTAGTCCTGTATTGATGCTTTGCCTGTTTAATGGTTCATCGGAGGGCATAGTGGGATTTCTTTTAAGCTTCCAGGTTAGAGTCCCGCTCCTTGAAAGGGGCAGCTCTAGCCTGTTGCTCAGTGCGGATGTTGCCTGTAATCCATGGCTTCTGGTTGGGGTATGTACGTACGGTCACTGTGGGTACAACGTCATCGATGCACTTATTGATGAAGCTAATGACTGATGTGGTGTACTCCTCAATGCCATCGGAGGAATCCCAAAACATATTCCAGTCGGTGCTAGCAAAACAGTCCTGTAGTTTAGCATCTGCTTCATCTGATCACTTTTTATTGTTCTAGTCACTGGTGCTTCCTGCTTTAATTTTAGCTTGTAAGCAGGAATCAGGAGGATATAATTATGGTCAGATTTGCCAAATGGAGGGCGAGGGAGAGCTCTGTATGAGTCTCTGTGTGTGGAGTAATGCTGGTCCAGAGATTTTTCCCTCTGGTTGCACATTTAACATGCTGATAGAAATTTGGTAAGACCGATTTAAGTTTCCCTGCATTAAAGTCCCCGGCCACTAGGAGCGCTGCTTCTGGGTGAGCGTTTTCCTGTTTACTTATGGCGGAATACAACTCATTGAGTGCGGTCTTAGTGCCAGCCTCAGTCTGTGGTGGTATGTAGACAGCTACGAAGAATACAGATGAAAACTTTCTAGGTAGATAGTGTGGTCTACAGTTTATCATGATATACTCTCGACAAGCAAAACCTTTTGACTTCCTTAGATATTGTGCACCAGCTGTTATTTACAAAATTACATAGTACACCACCCCTTGTCTTACCAGACGCCGCTGTTCTATCCTGCCGATACAGCTTATAACCAGCCAGCTGTATGTTGATAATGTCACCGTTCAGCCACGACTCCGTGAAGCATGAGATATTATAGTTTTGAATGTAGAATGGAATGCAGTGGGGGTTTATTTGATCGCCTACAAATTCTCAGAAGGCAGGCCGCCCTCTGGCCTCTTTTTCTCAGCCTTCTCTTCACGCAAATGATCTGGGCCTGTTCCCGGGAAAGCAGTATGTCATTCACGTCGGTCTCGTCAGACTCGTTAAAGGAAAAAAAGGATTCTGTCAGTTTGTGGTGAGTAATTGCAGTTCTGATGTCTTGATGTCCAGAAGTTATTTTACGTCATAATAGACGGTAGCAGCAACATTATGTTCAAAATTAGTTTAAAAAAAGTTACAAACAAAGCAAAGAAATGAACAAAAAACACATTTGGATAGGAACACGTAAAACGTCAGCCTTCCACTCTGGCGTCATCTTAACCACGACTTCTCCGGTGCCATTTCCTCCACCATCTTCTAGGTACCCCTGTCATGTGTTCTGTCAATCAACTCCCTAGGAACACTGTAAACAAGGGTCATCTTGGAACCCAATCTCTAATTTCTTAATCTCGTATTTTGGGGATTAGTGGTTCCAGCGTAGTGTTTACATTTATGTCAATACATTTTAATTGTTGTTCTGGCACAGCCAAAACAAACCAGCCGTCCAGTATTTTCCCGGGCCGGTCCGCTCACCTCAAACTGTTAACTCTCCACCCTCTCTCCCACCCTTTCTCCCCCTTCTCTCCTCACCTTTCCCCCCCTCTCTCCCCACCTCTTTCCCCACCTCTCTGCCCTCCTCGTCCTCCTCTCCCAGACTACCTTCGGTTCATTTGAGGGAAGACACACAATGTGACCCATCTCCACAGAACACATTATTAAACTCAGATGTTTCGTCCACACAACAACAGGCTCTTTTACTCCTTCATTTTGGTCCAACAGAAGAAAAAAGAAACAGGAAACAGTAGAACCCTCTACGGTGTCTGACAGGGCAGACGTCGTCTCGACTTTGGGGTTTGACCTGAGCTGTGTGAACGCTGAACTTTTACGATGGGAGGATGAAAGGAGGGAGGCAGGGAGGAAAGGAGAAATGTATAAATGGGAACTGTGTCCTACTCTGGTTCCCTAACCGAGGAGGGCCCGGGGACCCGGCACCGCGGCTGGCATCCAGGCCACAGGTCGGTCTGGTCTGGTCAGTTCTGGGCCGGAGATTCAGACAATCTGCACTGAGAGAGACAGATGGGACTCACCCTGGAAGTGCTCTCTTTGGAAAACACAATGAGAGAGAAAGAGCATAAATATACAGTATGATGTGAATTATGCTACAACTCAGCGCAGAGTTGACACACAGAAACTGACAGTGTGGCAGCAGTGTGGTTGTGGTGAGAACGGCCCAGCACTGACAGGCTGCTAGTGTTATGCTAGTGATTTGCTTATTTTGGGATTTTAGGAAAGTTCTTCAAAATGCTACGTCATACACTGTAGTTAAAGGAAACATGGGAAAGTTACGCTGCTTTAGATTTGGATAAACTTGTTATCCCACTTAACGGTCAGAGGAAATTCCCTTTGAATTAGATTTTCACACTTCCTAGAGAGTTCTTCTTTGTTTACTCCTACTCAGCATTGTTAACACCTTCTAAAGCCTTAGGCCCACCTAGGGTTGCAAAAATACCGGAACTTCAATAAAAATCCCTGGTTTCCCCGGAATCAGGAGGGAATATGCAGAAAGTCCTCCGACCAGGATTTCTGGAAAACCAGGGAATTTATCGAAAGTTCCCGGAATTGTTACAACCCTATCCCCGTCTTGTCCCACACATGTAAACACGTGAGTCAGCATGGCATTGTCCTCCAGAATGTTGTCTATCTACTTAAACCCAGCTCAATTCAGGGAAGCAATGCTTTTGAGAGCTGTAGCAACACTTTTGCAGTTATCCAAAGCTACATCATTCCAAAAACCTGTGGTAGCAAAGATTATCTTTATACGAAGCACTTATAGCTCAGTGCTTTTTCATTGGCTAAACTAGGCTCATAATTAAAACATTTTATTACATTTTTTTACTAATATTTACGGATCCCATAAAAGTTTGTAATTAAGGCACATGAAATTGCACATGTTCGAAAAGGCATGAACAATTCAAAATAAAATATGAAGTAGGAACTAGTGTCAAACGTCAGTTCATGTCCACTCATAGAAAGAGACAAACACACGCTGAATGTACCTAATGTCTACCTGTATATAAATTAAGTAACTTGTGAATAAATAAAAATCGTAAGATCGACAAGAGCTGTCGCTTCAAAACTGGTCCGATGTCTATAGCACATGCTATCGAGTACAAGAGGAATATGTTCTAGGAAAACTAGTATGATATAGTCTATAAAACCTGTACATCAGCATCAAAATAAACTACAGCTTATAGAGATGAACCCATACAACAACTGCATTGACACTACCCAAAGCCTTTTTATTACACTAGTCTCCTTTTCCTCCGCAGAAATACAGTGACCTCTTAATCCCAGGCAGAAACAACAACAGAGGAGAGGTAACCACAGTGATCACAGACAGATAGAGAGGGGGGAGCAGAGAGGGAGAAAGAGAGAGAGAGGGAGAGAGAGCGTGGGCTGCGAGAGAGAGAAAAAGAGGAGAAAGAGAGATAGGAAAAGAGAGAGAGAGTGAGAGATTACATCTGCAGCATTGTTAACAGACATATTTCATAAATTGATCCGGCTCACACAACAAAGCTGGAGAGCAGACACTTAGCCTGACCTTCACCATCTCTTAAGCATCCCAAAGATAAATAAATAAAATAAAAAAACTCGGTTGACAGCCACTGTACGTAATCCCAAAAAAACAGATCCCCCTCCTCTCCTCTTCTCCCCTCTCTCCTCCCACTTTTTGTGGGGTGTCTGTGCGCCTTCAGGTTCCTCCTTCAGGTTCCTCCTTCAGGTTATTACTCATACACCGCAATATTTATCTTTCTCTCTCTCCAATGGATTCAATTTGTCCTTGACAGGGAGCTCAGCTCATCTTGTGACACAAGACACCCGGTAGCCTCTGCATGAACGCAGCTGGACGACAGGCGCTTAAAGCTTGCCCTTTCCAGGGTGGATGGGACGTGCAGATAGGGCCCATCCCCAGCCAGGTTTGGCCAGAGAGGGAAGGAGGAGGAAGGGAGTAGAGGGAAGGGTATAAGGAAGGAGTCACTAGGGGCAAGGACAACCCTGTTCTGTCTGTAAGGCGATAAGGAGAAGCTGCAGAGGTATGAAGGGTACAGCAGTATGGAGGGTACAGCACTATGGAGGGTACAGCAGTATGGAGGGTACTGCAGTATGGAGGGTACAGCAGTATGGAGGGTACAGCACTATGGAGGGTACAGCAGTATGGAGGGTACTGCAGTATGGAGGGTACTGCAGTATGGAGGGTACAGCAGTATGGAGGGTACAGCACTATGGAGGGTACAGCAGTATGGAGGGTACTGCAGTATGGAGGGTACAGCACTATGGAGGGTACTGCAGTATGGAGGGTACAGCAGTATGGAGGGTACTGCAGTGTGGAGGGTACAGCAGTATGAAGGGTACAGCAGTATGGAGGGTACAGCATTATTGAGGGTACAGCAGTATGGAGGGTACAGCAGTATGAGGGGTACAGCAGTATGGAGGGTACAGCAGTATGACGGGTACAGCAGTATGAGGGGTACAGCAGTATGGAGGGTACAGCAGTATGAGGGGTACAGCAGTATGGAGGGTACAGCAGTATGAAGGGTACAGCAGTATGGAGGGTACAGCAGTTTGGAGGCAACAGCAGTATGGAGGGTACCGCAGAACGGAGGGTACAGCAGTATGAAGGGTATAGCAATATGGAGGGTACAGCGGTATGGAGTGTACAGCAGTATGGAGGGTACTGCAGTATGGAGAGTACAGCAGTATGGAGAGTACAGCAGTATGAAGGGTACAGCAGTAGGGGGGTACAGTATGGAGGGTACAGCAGTATGGAGGGTACTGTAGTATGGAGGGTACAGCCGAATGGAGGGTACAGCGTTATGGAGGGTACTGCGTTATGGAGGGTACTGCGGTATGGAGGGAACTGCAGAATGGAGGGTACTGTAGTATGGAAGGTACATCAGTATGAAGAGTACAAGGTTATGGAGGGTACTGCGGTATGGAGGGAACTGCAGTATGGAGGGTACTGCAGTATGGAGGGTACTGCAGTATGGAGGGTACAGCAGTATGATGGGTACAGCAGTATGGAGGAAACAGCAGTATGGAGGAAACAGCAGTATGGAAGGTTTCAGCAGTATAGAGGGTACATCGTTATGGATGGTACTGCGGTATGGAGGGGACTGCAGAATGGAGGGTACTGCCGTATGGAGGGTACAGCAGTATGGAGGGTACAGCAGTAGGGGAGGCACAGTATGAAGGGTACAGCAGTATGAAGGGTACAGCAGTATGGAGGGTACAGCAGTATGATGGATACAGCAGTATGGAGGGTACAGCACTATGGAGGTTAATGCAGTATGGAGGGTACAGCAGTATGGAGGGTACAACACTATGGAGGGTACTGCACTATGGAGGGTACAGCAGTATGGAGGAAACAGCAATATGGAGGGTACAGCACTATGGAGGGTACTGCAGTATGGAGGGTACTGCGGTATGAGGGGTACAGAAGTATGGGGGGTACAGAAGTATGGGGGGGTACAGCAGTATGGAGGGTACAGCAGTATGTAGGGTATAGCAGTATAGAGGGTACAGCAGTATGAAGGGTACAGCAGTATGAAGGGTACTGCAGTATGGAGGGTACTGCGGTATAGAGGGTACTGCGGTATGGAGGGTACAGCAGTAGGGGGGTACATCAGTATGAAGGGTACAGCAGTATGAAGGGTACAGCAGTATGGAGGAAACAGCAGTGTGGAGGGTACATGCGGTTTGGAGGGTACATGCGGTTTGGAGGGTACAGCAGTAGGGGGGTACTGCAGTATGGAGGGTACTGCAGTATGGAGGGTACATGCGGTTTGGAGGGTACAGCAGTAGGGGGGTACAGCAGTATGAAGGGTACAGTAGTATGGAGGGTACAGCAGTATGAAGGGTACTGCAGTATGGAGGGTACTGCAGTATGGAGGGTACATGCGGTTTGGAGGGTACAGCAGTATGGGAGGTAGATCAGTATGGGGGGTACAGCAGTATGGAGGGTACAGCAGTGTGGAAGCTGCAGCAGTATGGAGGTTACAGCAGTGTGGAGGGTACAGCAGTGTGGAAGCTGCAGCAGTATGGAGGAAACAGCAGTATGGAGGGTACAGCAGTATGGGAGGTAGATCAGTATGGGGGGTACAGCAGTATGGAGGGTAGAGCAGTGTGGAAGCTGCAGCAGTATGGAGGTTACAGCAGTGTGGAGGGTACAGCAGTGTGGAAGCTGCAGCAGTATGGAGGGTACAGCAGTATGGAGGGTACAGCAGTATGGAGGAAACAGCAGTATGGAGGGTACAGCAGTGTGGAAGCTGCAGCAGTATGGAGGTTACAGCAGTGTGGAGGGTACAGCAGTGTGGAAGCTGCAGCAGTATGGAGGAAACAGCAGTATGGAGGGTACAGCAGTATGGGAGGTAGATCAGTATGGGGGGTACAGCAGTATGGAGGGTAGAGCAGTGTGGAAGCTGCAGCAGTATGGAGGTTACAGCAGTGTGGAGGGTACAGCAGTGTGGAAGCTGCAGCAGTATGGAGGGTACAGCAGTATGGAGGGTACAGCAGTATGGAGGAAACAGCAGTGTGGAAGCTGCAGCAGTATTGAGGAAACAGCAGTATGGAGGGTACAGCAGTGTGGAAGCTGCAGCAGTATGGAGGAAACAGCAGTGTGGAGGGTACAGCAGTGTGGAAGCTGCAGCAGTATGGAGGAAACAGCAGTATGGAGGGTACAGCAGTGTGGAAGGTACAGCATTATGGCCGTTGTACCTTAAAGTGTTTTATGCCCCTGGTCATAAAAGGCCCTCTAGCGAGATGCTGGGGTCAGGTCTTGAAACACAAACAGAAATGTATCCTGCCTCTCCGCCACAACCCGTCCCACACCCCTTACCAGATACACCTCTCATTTTCCCACTCTGTGCCTTCATTTGGTGTTGGTGGGATCCTGCCGGTGTCAGCAGGCCTTCTGATTGGCAAATTTCAGAGAGACAGTGGTGAGGAGAGTATGGCTTGATGAGTGAGGGTGTGTGGTGAGCAGAGGATAGTGTGATGAGTGAGGGTGTGTGGTGAGCAGAGGATAGTGTGATGAGTGAGGGTGTGTGGTGAGCAGAGGATGGCGTGATGAGTGAGGGTGTGTGGTGAGCAGAGGATGGCGTGATGAGTGAGGGTGTGTGGTGAGCAGAGGTGAGCAGAGGATGGCGTGATGAGTGAGGGTGTGTGGAGGAGAGGAGAGGAGATGATGGGTGACGTTGTGTGTGTGGAGGAGAGGATGTTGTGTAAGGTTGTATGTGGCCTCACACTGCTGCATAATCTAACACAGTTTAGAGTGTTGCCCGCCGGCCACACGGCAAGTAATTTCAGCCTAATTATCGCCATGCACCCTGCCAAAGAGACCTCCTCCTCTCCCCTCACAGTTGAAGAGCCTCCTGCAATTGGTGTGGCCATATAAAAATAGTGCACACAGGGGAGGAACGTGAGGGTTTCACGCAGGAGAGGGAGAGGGGCAGAACGGGAGGGTTTCCAGTTCAATAGCAGCCAGTAGGCTTGCAGGCCATGTCTCCTGGTCACGTAACTCTATCATAGGTAATAGGTAATTGCCTGTGCTTTACGTGAGTAGATGCTTCAGACATGAAGTAGCAGAGCATATCTCCTCTGGTATGTGCATGTGCAGAGGAGGCAGCCATTGGACAAGGAACCAAACCACCCCCCGTTCACCCATTCACTGTGTAGACAAAAAAATTACAAGAAATGTTCATCTCTGACAGTAGAACCAAAATATTTCAACAAAAGTACACACAAGGCAGTGCTCTCACTTCAACAAACATGATTAAACTTCAGCTCAGTGATGTAAGCTACTAATACTACTACTACCACTACTACTGCAACTACTGCTGCTGCTGCTGCTACTACTACTTCTACTGTGTAGAGTATATGTAACTGTGGGTATGCTGCTCAGCTGACATGTTGCGTGTATCTCCCCCGGTTACCGGGACACCGCTGAGTGTTCTGGAATGCTGGGCATATCTGTCTGGGCCTTTTCCCGGGCAATGGTTGCACTGCGCCACTCAGTCAATCTGCACCTCAATGGAATATTTTCTTGCCATTAGAAAGAAAAAAAATGTGAATGCGGGCCGACATTTTTGACTCCATAACAAAAGGGGAGGAACAAAGGGGCCACTGGATTGTTGCGCTCGATTGAGACATACGCTGAAACAGAGCATTATTTTAAGGCCTGACGGCCCAGTCCAATTATCTCTGAACTATCCACATAGTTAATACACTGCTCAAAAAAATAAAGGGAACACTTAAACAACACAATGTAACTCCAAGTCAATCACACTTCTGTGAAATCAAACTGTCCACTTAGGAAGCAACACTGATTGACAATAAATGTCACATGCTGTTGTGCAAATGGAATAGACAAAAGGTGGAAATTATAGGCAATTAGCAAGACACCCCCAATAAAGGAGTGATTCTGCAGGTGGTGACCACAGACCACTTCTCAGTTCCTATGCTTCCTGGCTGATGTTTTGGTCACTTTTGAATGCTGGCGGTGCTCTCACTCTAGTGGTAGCATGAGACGGAGTCTACAACCCACACAAGTGGCTCAGGTAGTGCAGCTCATCCAGGATGGCACATCAATGCGAGCTGTGGCAAGAAGGTTTGCTGTGTCTGTCAGCGTAGTGTCCAGAGCATGGAGGCGCTACCAGGAGACAGGCCAGTACATCAGGAGACGTGGAGGAGGCCGTAGGAGGGCAACAACCCAGCAGCAGGACCGCTACCTCCGACTTTGTGCAAGGAGGAGCACTGCCAGAGCCCTGCAAAATGACCTCCAGCAGGCCACAAATGTGCATGTGTCAGCATATGGTCTCACAAGGGCTCTGAGGATCTCATCTCGGTACCTAATGGCAGTCAGGCTACCTCTGGCGAGCACATGGAGGGCTGTGCGGCCCCACAAAGAAATGCCACCCCAAACCATGACTGACCCACCGCCAAACCGGTCATGCTGGAGGATGTTGCAGGCAGCAGAACGTTCTCCACGGCGTCTCCAGACTCTGTCACGTCTGTCACACGTGCTCATGTGCTCAGTGTGAACCTGCTTTCATCTGTGAAGAGCACAGGGCGCCAGTGGCGAATTTGCCAATCTTGGTGTTCTCTGGCAAATGCCAAACGTCCTGCACGGTGTTGGGCTGTAAGCACAACCCCCACCTGTGGACGTCGGGCCCTCATACCACCCTCATGGAGTCTGTTTCTGACCGTTTGAGCAGACACATGCACATTTGTGGCCTGCTGGAGGTCATTTTGCAGGGCTCTGGCAGTGCTCCTCCTTGCACAAAGGCGGAGGTAGCGGTCCTGCTGCTGGGTTGTTGCCCTCCTACGGCCTCCTCCACGTCTCCTGATGTACTGGCCTGTCTCCTGGTAGCGCCTCCATGCTCTGGACACTACGCTGACAGACACAGCAAACCTTCTTGCCACAGCTCGCATTGATGTGCCATCCTGGATGAGCTGCACTACCTGAGCCACTTGTGTGGGTTGTAGACTCCGTCTCATGCTACCACTAGAGTGAGAGCACCGCCAGCATTCAAAAGTGACCAAAACATCAGCCAGGAAGCATAGGAACTGAGAAGTGGTCTGTGGTCACCACCTGCAGAATCACTCCTTTATTGGGGGTGTCTTGCTAATTGCCTATAATTTCCACCTTTTGTCTATTCCATTTGCACAACAGCATGTGACATTTATTGTCAATCAGTGTTGCTTCCTAAGTGGACAGTTTGATTTCACAGAAGTGTGATTGACTTGGAGTTACATTGTGTTGTTTAAGTGTTCCCTTTATTTTTTTGAGCAGTGTATTACCGATCCTGCCGCTTCCCCATGAAACAAAATGTCTGGATTTCCTTGCCTCCTACTGCTGGATGCCATGCTGGCCTGGGCCATTTACATCTGTGATGTCACCACTCCATATAAAGAGAGAGAGCGAGAGAGAGATGTGCTGTCAAGTTACTTGTGGATTCCACTGGGGTCCATGAGGCAAATCCATGCATTCACACCAAGCTAATTAAAGAAGTGGGAAAAACAACAACATGGAATAATCTGGCCTCTGAGTAGCATCAGATAGATCAACACACTAACATGTGACCTCGCTAGCTCATTATCTGGCCACAGTAATAGGTCTGCAGAGGTGCATAATCTCACAAAATGCTGCGTTCTTGCCATAGAACGGAGAGAGTTTTATGATGACAGGAATTGAGCTGATCAAGGCTGTTCTCTCTCTCTGTGAAAACCATTCCTGGCCTGACCCTTATGGCCCCTGTGGCCAGCCGGCACCTCTCTCTCTCTGTCAGGCCTTAGCGGGACTCCCCAGAATTCTAACTAGCCAGTCAGACTGTATCTCAGGGAGCCGGGGCCTTCACCAGGGGCACCCCACAATTGACACAGTCAGGAGGAAGAAGAAAGAGCAAAACAAAAGTCTATTCACGCCTGAATCCTCGGATGGACTCACCCATCCCCCTCTTAAAACAGGAAAAAAAGAGAGGGAAAGGAGAGAGAATGACACAAAGAATGAATGGAAGAAAAGCAAAGAGTCCAAAAGGTCGGAGTGAATATCTCACAGCCGTGAAATAAGGGGCCGGTGAATGACAGCTGACTGTCATAAGAGCTGTGTTCCTTGTTTCAGCTTTTGTCTACAGGTATTTTCATTTGGTTTGATGTTTTCCTCCAGGGGGCGATTGGTTGGTTGTGAAGCCACTTGTTTGTGGGGTTTACTGCCACAGGGAGGCCTGCCCAGCTCAGTGGGTTCTATTGATTCAAGCAGTGTTCTGCTCAACTAGCTCACAGTCTCACGTCAGAATTAGTCATCCATCCATGTTTCTTAAACGTCAAATTTCACAGTTGTTGCAAATGTCAAATGTTGAAACATTTCAGGTTAAGTTTAGGCATTAACTCTGAAATCTTAAGGTTAGACATTAAATCCAAATTGAGATTTCTGGCGGTAGGGTAAGGGGTTAATTAAGGATAGGCTTAAAAACAAATGTGCGTCCTTTGGAATCAGAGGCAGATGCTTACGCCCATACGCCATCCACAACATCCTAGCAAAACTGAAACCTACTTGAAGGTAACAGCGCTCACTGTCTCCCCTGGTGGTCAGTTTCTAAGTCATCTACCTACATCCCCAGACATGGATGGATGTCAAATACTGACTTGTATACCGGGGCGGCAGGAAGCCTAGTGGTTAGAGCTTTGGACTAGTAACCGAATGGTTGCCCGATCAAATCCCCGAGCTGAGGTGAAAGCTGTTGTTCTGCCCCTGAACAAGGCAGTGTACCGACTGTGCCTAGGCTGTCATTGAAAATAAAAATGTGTTCTTAACTGACTTGCCTGGTTAAAAAAAAAAAACCTGGCTGCAACTGTGCACCTAACCCAAGGCTCCTGACATAACTTCTGAAGGTCCACAACTCGCTGCTGCATCAGGAAGAATGTATTTAATAGCCAAGTAAACAAGGCAAAAAATCATCCTTAATATTGCTGTAAAAATAGCTTTCCTTTTTATACATCTGTAAAACGTCTCTATATGTTATGTCTCCAAGTTTGATGTTGCCTTCATGCTGTTTAATGAGGAGAAAATGTGAACTGAATGTCAAACACTCTTTGTTGTTGCCTGATGTCTTGGGATAGATATCAATTATGCTGTTCTCCCTCTTCCCTTGCTCAGTCCCTAAGTTTCTCTCTTGCTCTCTTTTCTTTCTCTTTTTCTCTGTCTTTTTCTCTCTCTCGCTGGTGTGTCTCCAGTCACTTGTAGACATGTGGACTGCCTGCCTGCCCCTGCTTCTGCCTCTGCATCTGCCTCTGCCTCTGCCTCTGCCTCTGCCTCTGCCTCTGCCTCTGCCCCTGCCTCTGCCCCTGCCTCTGCCTCTGCCCCTGCCTCTGCCTCTGCCTCTGTCTCTGCCCCTGCCTCTGCCCCTGCCCCTGCCCCTGCCCCTGCCTCTGCCCCTGCCTCTGCCTCTGCCCCTGCCTCTGCCCCTGCCTCTGCCTCTGCCCCTGCCTCTGACAGCCGTGGCTGGCCTTTTATTGTTCCTCAGGAGCCTATAAATTGGCACTGCAGAGATGTTTGCTAAAAGGGGGATCTGGGTCAAAGGTCGCTGAGCCCTGTCCTTTGGCCCCTCAAGCCAGATGGCACTTCTAGGTTCCCAGGCTGTCAGAGAGCAGCCCTGCTCCGGAAGCCCCTCTCTCTCTCCCCCTCCCCCCTCTCTTTCTCTTTCTCTCTCTCTGCTTCTCCTTCTCTCTCTCTTTCTCTCCTCTTCTCTCTTCCACAAGTCCTAGCCTACTGTGGCAAACACACCTCACCCTCAACAAAGATTCCACTCCTTTTCTGGTGGTAGGGGATACCAATAGAGGGTAAACAGGATGGGGAAATGTGAACCCAGGCTGGGAAATGCCAATAAAATACATAGTGTGAGTGAGATGTTCAACAATCTGCTACAGAAGGCATTATCACTGCCAAAGAGCCTAATTTTTTAACCCCTCCTTTTTAGCAAATTTGTTTTGACTGACTGAATTACCTCGCTTTATTTCACCAGTAATACAGAAATGGTTAGGTAATTAATTTCCCTAATTGTCCCAGCCGGGTTGGTGTCAGTTACACCCAGTCCCATGTAAATACCTCCTATTAGCTTTAGTACGCCTCTTATTACAGGCTCTGTGTGGTTCTGCTACATCTGGGGATCAGAGGGTGAGGAGGGAGGAGGAGTAAGGAGGGGTGAGGAAGGAGGAAGGAAGGAGGGAGGATGGAGGAGGAAGGAGGGAGGATGGAGGAGGAAGGAGGGAGGACATACAGTAAATCAGTGGATGCTCTTCAGAGGAGGACGTTTAGTGAAACATTAAAAAACTATACTAAATATATTCACATCAACAAATAATGGATTAAAACACATTGTTTTACAATGGCCTACATTAGCCTCAACAATACTCTCTTCCATAGACTTACACAGTAATTATTGCGACTTCCGGAGGACGTCCTCCAACCTATCAGAGCTCTTGCAGCATGAACTGATATGTTGTCACTCAATCAAAGGATCAGAGAATTAATCCAGTGCTGAAAGGAACAGCTATTTCTTCAAAAATGAAGGACAAGCAAGAGAGAGAGAGAGAGAGAGAGAGAGAGACTGCTAGTATAGCCTACTCAAACACCCGGCTCAAACAGAAAGGGATGCTATGTTAACTAGCTGGCTATGGTTAGCAAACACTTGAACTCTTCCAAGTCAAGGTAAGCGTTTGGTTTTATTCATGTATGAATACACCATCCCACCAGTGTAACTGCTAAACTGCTTGCTGACTGTACACTGTACTGCATGATTGTAGCTGATTACTAACACTTCTGTTCTAGTGGCTATCTTGACTATGACGTTAGCTAGTATGGTGACAACGATGTAGGCTGTGTGTAACAGTTAGCGGTTATGATATGAAGGTTTGGCTTGGAAAGGTGTTTTCGCCTGGCCACAGGCAGCTGATGTGTTATGAACTGAGTACACAGGTAAAGGGAAAAGGTGAGAGGAGGAGAGGGAGTAGATGCAAGAAGGAATTATACATCAAGCAAAGTGATCAAATGAGTAAACAGTTCAACCTAAGCCTAAACTTAAAAGTGGGCGCTTGCAGAAATGCATCTTTACAAATAAGCCTACCAAACATGCTTCTCGACTTGTAATAGCATGCCAGCCTGTTATAAATATAGAATTTGTCAGGAGGCTGAATTGCCCACTCTAGACTAAGCTCCTTATGTTGACTTATACATATAGGAGGATTTGTATGAGTGAACTTACAATAGCGGGGAAGGTAGAGTAGTCCCACTCCACACGCTAAGTAAACAAAGAATGTGAGAAGCGCCCGCCTCCACTCAGCGAGGGCTTCAATATGAACATCCCTCTAGCTCCCCTCCAGGGTTGTTTAGGAGGACTCTCCAACAGGTTTCCTGCTCCCTGCGCTCCCATTTTGAAGTGAAACGCAGATATCCTGTTGGAGACGGGGAGAGAAGCCGAGTAAGTGTGTCACCCCGGTTGCAGTCAGGGCGGACTGGGTTGGCTGTCTCCTCCCTCTCTCTAGCC
This sequence comes from Salvelinus namaycush, assembly GCF_016432855.1. NCBI lineage: Eukaryota > Metazoa > Chordata > Actinopteri > Salmoniformes > Salmonidae > Salvelinus > Salvelinus namaycush. The sequence continues at coordinate 13,361,329 of NC_052307.1, forward strand.
AGAGCTGTGCTCCTGAATCCAGGGCAGGACCCCAGTGAACAGTGGAATATGCAGCAACCACCAGAAGCAGAGAGAGAAGCCCAGGAAAAACTGACTTATACAGAAATACTCCGAAAATCTGTAACCCCAAAAAACAGCTCTGTGAGGAACAGTCAGGGCTGGGCTGGGGTGCTGGCCTTATTTAGTGATTGGAGAGGAACCAGTGCTATCTTTAGGGAGGGTGCTGGCCTTATTTAGTGATTGGAGAGGAACCAGTGCTATATTTAGGGAGGGTGCTGGCCTTATTTAGTGATTGGAGAGGAACCAGTGCTATCTTTAGGGAGGGTGCTGGCCTTATTTTGTGATTGGAGAGGAACCAGTGCTATCTTTAAGGAGGGCGGTGGCCTTATATAGTGATTGGAGAGGAACCAGTGCTATCTTTAAGGAGGGCGGTGGCCTTATTTAGTGATTGGAGAGGAACCAGTGCTATCTTTAAGGAGGGCGGTGGCCTTATTTAGTGATTGGAGCGGAACCAGTGCTATCTTTAAGGAGGGTGCTGGCCTTATTTAGTGATTTGAGCGGAACCAGTGCTATCTTTAAGGAGGGTGCTGGCCTTATATAGTGATTGGAGAGGAACCAATGATATCTGTTGTGAAGGAGCCTCCTGTTAGAGAGACAGCTTATTCTTTCAGGTCAGTAGCTGTGGGGAATGGGCAGGAGGCTGCATTACGCACCTCGTGAAGCCTGCTTTCAGATCTGTGATGACAAAAACACACATCCACACACACACACACACACACACACACACACACACACACACACACACACACACACACACACACACACACACACACACACACACACACACACACACACACACACAAACACACACACACACACACATGTACCCACACATGTACGCATGCACACACCTGCACACACACACAACACTCTTTTTGAAACTTCAGAACAGATTTTCCAGATGTCTTATTTTGCAGCGTAGTACTGATATCCATCTGATGTAGAGTACAACCTTTGAAGACATGTATCCGGGTTATGCAACATCGTTTTTAGTCTGATGTTAGTAGGCCCTTTCATGCTCACCCTGTAGAATACTGTTTCAATCATGAGTGCACAACATGTACGGTATGGAGGAAAATCAGTTAAACCGCTGTGATTTGTCTTGAGAAAATGCATGTGTGCACATAGAAAACAGCTAAACAAAGTAAATAGGCCAGTTTCATCCTCTGTAAGGAAATCTTCATGGGAAAAATAATAATACATTAGGATTTGAATGTGAGGTCACCAGAGAGAATATAGGCTTGAAGGTTTTCAATAAAATGCCCATGTGACAACTTTTGCACATCTTTGCAAATGCCATTCTCTCTCCATCACTTTGGGAGTGTTTACAGTTGTGGAAAATACTCTGAGCCATCTGCAGCTCTGGCCTTTGCAGAAGTTAATGCACTGATATTGTTGCTTGGTACACTGTGGCCTTTACTCCATATTATTCTAAGAATACTAGCTGCAGAAGAGGACAATGACTGTTTATGCCTGCAAGCAGTGGAAGTCCTCTAAGCCAGAAGAATCAGACTTTAAGTGAAACCAGGGTTTTCAGAGAATGAGTCGTTCCCTTGCCAACATGTTTTTTGATGGGGTTTTTGTGGACCAGATCAAAAAAAGTATTGAATCACTGCTTTGTTCACATTTACACTGGTCGGAAAATGACAGTCTAACAAAGACATAGTTCTGGTTTGGGATCAGTTGTGGCCTGAGAGACAGATTTCCATACCTTCAAAGAGCCACACCTCCAAACCAGGGAGAGAAGAGGCACATCCTCCAAACCAAGGAGAGAAGAGCCAAATCCTCCAAACCAGAGAGAGAAGAGCCACATCCTCCAAACCAGGGAGAGAAGAGCCACATCCTCCAAACCAGGGAGAGAAGAGCCACATCCTCCAAACCAGGGAGAGAAGAGCCACATCCTCCAAACCAGGGAGAGAAGAGCCACATCCTCCAAACCAGGGAGAGAGGAGCCACATCCTCCAAACCAGGGAGAGAAGAGCCACATCCTCCAAACCAGGGAGAGAAGAGCCACATCCTCCAAACCAAGGAGAGAAGAGCCACATCCTCCAAACCAAGGGGAGAAGAGGCACAACCTCCAAACCAGGGAGAGAAGAGCCACATCCTCCAAACCAGGGAGAGAAAAGCCACATCCTCCAAACCAGGGAGAGAAGAGCCACATCCTCCAAACCAGGGGGAGAAGAGGCACATCCTCCAAACCAAGGGGAGAAGAGGCACATCCTCCAAACCAGGGAGAGAAGAGCCACATCCTCCAAACCAGGGAGAGAAGAGCCACATCCTCCAAACCAGGGAGAGAAGAGCCACATCCTCCAAACCAAGGGGAGAAGAGGCACATCCTCCAAACCAGGGAGAGAAGAGCCACATCCTCCAAACCAGAGAGAGAAGAGCCACATCCTCCAAAACAAGGGGAGAGAAGAGCCACATCCTCCAAACCAACGGGAGAAGAGGCACATCCTCCAAACCAGGGAGAGAAGAGCCACATCCTCCAAACCAGGGAGAGAAGAGCCACATCCTCCAAACCAGAGAGAGAAGAGCCACATCCTCCAAACCAAGGGGAGAAGAGGCACATCCTCCAAACCAGGGAGAGAAGAGCCACATCCTCCAAACCAACGGGAGAAGAGGCACATCCTCCAAACCAGGGAGAGAAGAGCCACATCCTCCAATCCAGGGAGAGAAGAGCCACATCCTCCAAACCAGGGAGAGAAGAGTCATATCCTAAGACTGTGGCCTTGATGGTGGTGCAAACCCCATTTACAAACACAATTCCTCCATTCCTTCCTTCCCTCCCCATCCTGGCCCCATACCTCTTCCACTGGTAAGGGAGACAGGGAGAGAGAGTAAGAGAGAGACGGGGAGAAAGACTAAGAGGGAGGGAGGCAGGGAGGGAGGGAGGGAGGGAGGGAGGGAGGGAAAACACATCATCCTTAGCTCTAGCATCTTCCCCAATATTTGGAACCAAGGACTGATCACCCCAATCCACAAAAGTGGAGACAAATTTGTCCCCAATAACTACCGTGGGATTTGCATCAACAGCAACCTTGGGAAAATCCGCTGCATTATCATTAACAGCAGACTCGTACATTTCCTCAGCGAAAACAATGTACTGAGCAAATGTCAAATTGGCTTTTTTCCAAATTACAGTATGACAGATCACGTATTCACCCTGCACACCCAAATTGACAAACAAACAAATCAAAACAAAGGCAAAGTCTTCTCATGCTTTGTTGATTTAAAAAAAGCTTTTGACTCAATTTGGCATGAGGGACTGCTATACAAATTGATGGAAAGTGGTGTTGGGGAAAAATATACGACATTATACAATCCATGTACACAGACAACAAGTGTGCAATTAAAATTGGCAAAAAATACACACATTTCTTTCCAAATTGCTGGGGGGTGAGACAGAGATGCAGCATAAGCCCCACCCTCTTCAACATAAATATCAACGAATTGGTGAGGGCACTAGAACAGTCTGCAGCACCCGGCCTCCCCTTACTAGAACCTTAAGTTAAATGTCTACTGTTTGCTGATGATCTGGTGCTTCTCTCCTCAACCAAGGAAGGCCTACAACAACACCTAGACCTTCTGCACAGATTCTGTCAGACTTGGGCCCTGACAGTAAATCTCAGTAAGACAAAAATAATGGTTTTCCAACAAAGGTCCAGTTGCCAGGACCACAAATAAAATTCCATCTAGACACAGTTGCTCTAGAGCACACAAAAACCTATACATACCTCTGCCTAAACATCAATGCCACAGGTAACCTCCACAAAGCTGTGAACGATCTGAGAGACAAGGCAAGAAGGGCCTTCTATGCCATCAAAAGGAACATAAAATTCGACATACCAATTAGGATCTGGCTAAAAATAATTGAATCAGTTATAGAACCCTTTGCCCTTTATGGTTGGGAGGTTGGGATGAGCTCACCAACAAAGAATTCAGAAAATGCGACAAACACCAAATTGAGACTCTGCATTCAGAATTCTGCAAAAAATATCCTCTCTGTACAACGTAGAACACCAAAAAATGCATGTAGAGCAGAATTAGGCCTATACCTGCTAATGATCAAAATCCAGAAAAGAGCCCTTAAATTCTACAACCACCTAAAAGGAAGTCATTCCTAAACCTTCCATAACAAAGTCATCACCTACAGAGAAATTAACGTGGAGAAGAGCCTCCTAAGCAAGCTGGTCCTGGGGCTCTGTTCACAAACACAAACAGACCCCACAGAACCCCAGTACAGCAACACAATTAGACCCAACCAAATCATGAGAAACAAAATGGTAATTACTTAACACATTGGAAATAACTAGAATGCTATTTGTCTCTAAACAGAGAGTACACAGTGGCAGAATACCTGACCACCGTGACTGACCCTAAATGAAGGTTATCTTTGACTGTGTGCAGACTTACTGAGCATAGGCTTGCTATTGAGAAAGGCTGCCAAAAGCATACCTGCCAGTCAAAAGAAGACAGGCTATGTGCACACTGCCCAAAAAATGAGGTAGAAACTTAGTTGCACTTCCTGACCTCTGGCCAAATATATGACCATATTAGAGACACATATTTCCCTCAGATTATACAGACCCACAAAGAATTTGAAAACAAATCCAATGTTGATAAACTCCCATATCTATTGGGTGAATTACCAATCACAGCAGCAAGATTTGTGACCTGCCACAAGAAAAGGGCAACCAGTGAAGAACAAACCCCATTGTAAATATAACCTATATTTATGTTAATTTATTTTCCCTTTTGTACTACAACAATTTTCACATCATTACAACACTGCATATAGATATAATATGACATTTGAAATGTCTTTATTTTTTGGGAACTTTTGTAAGTGTAATGTTTACTGTACATTTTTTATTGTTTATTTCACTTTTGTTTATTATCTACTTCACTAAAAGAAAACGTGTTTCCCATGCCAATAAATACCTTTAAATTGAATTGAGAGAGAGAGAGAGAGAGAGTGCAGGAGAGAGAGAGAACGAGAGAGAGAGAGAGAGCGAGAAAGAGAAAGAGAGTGAGAGAGAGAGAGAGAGAGAGACAGAGAGAGAGAGAGAGAGAGAGAGAAAGAGAGAGAGAGCGAAGGAGAGACGGAGAGAGAGAGAGAGAGAGAGAGAGAGAGAGAGAGAGAGAGAGAGAGAGAGAGAAAGAGAGAGAGAGCGAAGGAGAGCGAAGGAGAGACGGAGAGACGGAGAGAGAGAGAGAGAGAGAGAGAGAGAGAGAGAAAGAGAGAGAGAGAGAGAGAGAGAGAGAGAGAGAGAGAGAGAGAGAGAGAGAAAGAGAGAGAGAGAGAGAGAGAAAGAGAGAGAGAGCGAGGGAGAGGGAGAGAGAGAGCAGGAGATCTCTGCACCGTGTTAAGACCGTGGAGTTGGGGTAGAGCATTGTCATGGGCGTGTGTCTAAAAGGGGGCTTCAGCCTTTGGCTTTCCATTTTAACACACCATAAATCACTCTTCTGGGCCTGGCCGTGCGTTACGTGAATGATATATTTTATTTACACTACAGAGGAAAACACACAAGGACCTTATTAATCATCCCCCACCTTTAATAATGATTCAACTTCCAGTCATTCATCACCTCTTCCAAAGCCTGCAGAAAAACAGGGAGAAAACAGGAAGAGGAAGAGAAAAACAACCACGTCTGGCTAACAAGCCGGGTGCTTGAGAGGATAGAGCCACAACACCAAGACATGAAACAAAGCATTTGAACCGCTACAGTAACGTAAACATACCGCTTGCTTACGTTAATGTTTTACCTAGTAATACTGTAGACTGTATATATATTCTGGTACTGTAGATATTTACAGTACCAGTCAAAAGTTTGGACACACCTACTCATTCCAGGATTTTTCTTTATTTTACTATTTTCTACATTGTAGAACAAAACTATGAAGTAACATATTTGGAATCATGTAGTAACCAAAAAAGTTTTATACAAATCAAAATATGTTTGAGATTTGAGATTCTTCATAGTAGCCACTCTTTGCCCTCTGGGGCGGCAGATAGCCTAGTTGTTAGAGTGTTGCGCCAGTAACCAAAAGGTTGCTGGATTGAGTCCCTGAGCTGACAAGGTAAACATATTTTGTTCAGCCCCTGAACAAGGCAGTTAACCCACTGTTCCCTGGTAGGCTGTCATTTTAAATAAGAATTTGTTCTAAACTGACTTGCCTAGTAAAATAAAGTTTATATTCCCTCAACCAGCTTCATGTGGAATGCTTTTCCAACAGTCTTGAAGGAGTTCCACATATGCTGAGCACTTGTTGGCTACTTTTCCTTCACTCTGCGATCCAACTCATCCCAAACCATCTCAATTGGGTTGAGGTCAGGTGATTTTGGAGGCCAGGTCATCTGATGCAGCACTCCATCACTCTCCTTCTTGGTCAAATAGCCCTTCACAGACTGGAGGTGTGTTTTGGGTCATTGTATATATTTGGGTCATTATATATATATATATATATATATATATATATATATATATATATATATATATATATATATATATATATATATATATATATATATATATATATTCTAAAACAATATATTTTAATGTCACATACACAGGTGTAGTGAAATGTGTTGTTTTTCAGGGTCAGCCATAGTAGTAGGGTTGCTCAATGGTACATTAAACAATGTTTCACCCTGTCAGCTCAGGTATACAAACCAACAACCTTTGGGTTAGTAGCCCAACACTCTAAGCACTAGGCTACCTGCTGGTACATTATACCTCGATGACATGAGAACTATTCTGCCTTGTGACATGTTTACACTAGTTAGCTTGAGCACCATGACTCACTTTCACTTGTCATCTCACTTAGAAGCTACCCTTAATGACAGACATAACCATCTACATCACCTACACAAAGCTGTGGCTGTCAGAGAAATCTACTGGCTTGGCCAATGTGGATGAATTACTGTCCAAACTCGTCCATGAAACGTCACATTTTGTACTCAACAATGTTTTTCCTGGGTAGTCTATAAGAACTCCAGTAAGATATAGTAGAATAGTTCAGAATGGTTTTTCATGTTAGAAATGATTTAGAAAGTGATCCTTCCTCCAGCCTTCGCTGTAAGTTATACTTCACAGTATGCAGTGTGTTTGGAACTCTTCCAAATCACACAAGAGAGGACATTAAAATAACGTCGGAGCACATACTTGAGGTCTGGGTTGTGGGAAAGTGAATGGGACACTGAGACAATACATGAAAGGAGATGAACAGAGCTAAGGAGTTTAATGCCTGGGACTGCTGGGAAAAGAAATGTCACACCACGTGAGTGGCTGAAGACAATTTACACGACCTGTCTTGGCAGCCATTGCTGGAGTATTGATGGGCTTGTTGGCAGGGTATAATCGGGAATTAAAAACAAAAGCTGAGCACAGTCCAGTCCCTCCACTAAGATAGCGCTCTTAATAGCATCCTATAGGATAGACACCAAGCGGAAAACAAAAATGGAATATTGTCATCCCTGACTTTAACAGCTTGTACTCCTCCCTTCTGCTATTAAAAAGCATTCTAGGGCGATGCAATCCCACATAACAACCAATAGATTGTTTTCAAATGTGTGTCTGTGTGTTTTTGTGTGTGTGTGTCTGTGCATCTGTGTGTGTGTGTCTGTGTGTGTGTGTCTCTGTGTGTCTTTGTGTGTGTGTGTCTGTGTCTCTGCATGTGTGTCTGTTTGTGTGTCTGTATATATGTGCCTGTGTGCGTGTGAGTGTGTGTGTATCAGTGTGACTGTGTGTCTGTGTATGATAACTATTCTGCCCTGTGTGTTTGTGTGTGTGTGTATGTGTATGTGTGTGTGTGTGTCTGTATGTGGGTGTGTGTCTGTATGTGTGTCTGTGTGGCTGTGTGTCGGTGTCTCTTTGTGTCTGTGTGTGTCTGTGTCTCTTTGTGTCAGTGTGTATTTATGTGTCTGTCTGTCTGTCTGCGTGACTGTGTGACTGTGTGTGTGTGTGTGTCTGTGTGTTACTGTGTCTGTGTGTATGTGT
>NC_052307.1:13374388-13389105 GCF_016432855.1 Salvelinus namaycush
CTCCATGTTTAATTGCTGCTAGGGAGGACTGTTGTGTGTGTGTGTTTTTCTCAGTTTTCTATTGCTCCAAATAAATTGAAGAATGAAAAATAGAGACACTTACGCACATACGTTAATACAAATGCATGCATGCACGTACATGCACACTGGCATGCACACAGGCATGCACACAGTCAGTCAGGCAAGCAGGCAGGCACAGACAGACAGGCAGGCACAGACACGCACACACACACACACACACTAACTGCAGCATACATACTCAATGAAAAGCCACATGCTGTACGCCTGGTGCTTAAAAAAGTACCCAAAATTGCACAGAAAGGGGCCTCCCGGGTGGCGCAGTGGTCTAGAGCACTGCATCGCAGCGCTAGCTGCGCCACCAGAGTCTCTGGGTTCGCGCCCAGGCTCTGTAGCAGCCGGCCGCGACCGGGAGGTCCGTGGGGCGACGCACAATTGGCTTAGCGTCGTCCGGGTTAGGGAGGGTTTGGCCGGTAGGGATATCCTTGTCTCATCGCGCTCCAGCGACTCCTGTGGCGGGCCGGGCGCAGTGCGCGCTAACCGAGGGGGGCGGGTGCACGGTGTTTCCTCCGACACATTGGTGCGGCTGGCTTCCGGGTTGGAGGCGCGCTGTGTTAAGAAGCAGTGCGGCTTGGTTGGGTTGTGCTTCGGAGGACGCATGGCTTTCGACCTTCGTTTCTCCCGAGCCCGTACGGGAGTTGTAGCGATGAGACAAGATAGTAATTACTAGCGATTGGATACCACGAAAATTGGGGAGAAAAGGGGAGAAAATTTAAAAAAAAAAAAAAAAAAAAAAATTGCACAGAAAGACTGCTTGTAAAATAACTTGTAACAATGGAAGCCGATATGTGAGCAGGGGGGTCCTGGTGTCTGTTTGGCTGCATGGCTGTATCTCTCACAAGAGATGAAGGATGACTCCTACACACAGGCATAATCCTGATAGAAATATGTGTCCTACATGCCTCAGTATTGGTTTATGGCACATCCTTATGGTGACACCAATCCATGAGCACAGAAGCCCCCTTCACTCTCTCTCCAGATCTTAAACCCATCAGTTCCACAGTTACATCAATCCCAAATTAGCTTGGCATCCTTACCAGCAGACAGGGTCCAACTGAATGGGAATCACCCCCACACCTTCAATATTATATCAGATTAGAGTAGTCTACGGCAAATGGACTGATAACAACAGTGAGAGGAAGTTAGTACAAATCAGCTTTCCATGCTGTGGAGAGAGATTAGTATGCATGACATCACCAATCAGCTTTCCATGCTGTGGAGAGAGATGGCTAGTTGCACTACTTAGCCCCATAAAGGATTGATCTGGGATTGCAGAAGAAATAGAGGGAAAGCAAAGGGATGAGATGTGGAGGAGTAGAGGCACAAGAGACTATACTAATACAATCATATCAAGGTTTACGGTAAGATGCTATACCGCTACAACAATATCAAGGTTTATAGTCAGATACTTGACTGCTACAAAAAAATCAATCAAGGGTTTACAGTAAGACACATTCATTTATTGATAACTGGTTTCAGCTGATTGCAACACGGGCGGGGGGGATTACACTTGATTTTGAGGATAAGAGAAACATATCTTGAAACAGAACGAGCTGAGTACAGAAAAATAGAAGAAAACGATTGTGGAGTTTCAGTGCCTTGATAATGAAGAAAAAAAAGAAAAGTTCCAAAAGTTTTTGAAACACATTCATCACTACATACCAGAGATGGACCAAGTCATTGTTTTACAAGTCACAAGTAAGTCTCAAGTCTTAGCACTCAAGTCCCAAGTCAAGTCCCAAGTCAAGACAGGCAAGTCTCAAGTCCAACTTTGAGTTTCGAGTCCTAAACAAGTCAAAATGTGCTCTTCACCAAATGTAATACCATTTCATATGTTTAACAAGAGTAAGAATTAGTATATAAAATTTACGCAAATCATGAATTCTTTAAAATATATATATATTTATTACTTTCCGAATAAACTTTATACATAGGTAGCCATGAGAAAGACACATCAATATGACAACAAAAACAAAATATTGTAGTGCTCTCTCTCTCTCTCTCTCTCTCTCTCTCTCTCTCTCTCTCTCTCTCTCTCTCTCTCTCTCTCTCTCTCTCTCTCTCTCTCTCTCTCTCTCTCTCTCTCTCTCTCTCTCTCGACACCTTAAACAATCCTGCCATCAAGTTACAATCATTTATTAAAAGGTACATCAAAACAACTGCTACTGAACTTCAAGTAGGCCTATAATTTGATCACTGGCCTGAATGTCTGAGAAAAAAATACAGATCCCAAAGATGAGAGATAAAACCTGAACATGGAGACTACGTGTGTGTGTGTAATGCATAAACAGTTACATTTTTCCTCTTATCTCAGGGCCCTATGATGCATTGCATTTGCAAAAGACCAAATTCGATAAAAGTCTGTCAGTCACTTGTGCACGATGAGGCCGCAGTATGATGCCACCATGGCTGAAGACACGCACCACCGGAGCACTGGAGGCAGGCACTACCAAGACCCTGATGGCCACTCGGGACAGTGAAGGAAGAGCCTTCATATTCATTGCCCAGAACAAGAGGGCATTCTGTCCTTTGCATATGTCAAGGTAGTGACTTAGCTGGAGTGGTCCCAACAGCTTTCTTCTGCCTCTTACAGTATGCTGCAAACAGCCCTTCTTCTCGTTCAAGACTATGGTCCTCTCGCTCTTCCTCATCAACAAGAGGCACAGCTTGCTCAGTCCCTGTAGCATCTTGCAGAATCAGTTCTGGCAGAAAATGTGAAAGCAGAAACAAAAAGGCCAGTATTAGAGTATTGGTGATGCAGTGGGTTAAACTGAAAAAGTATTATTGTTGCAGTCAATTGGATTAAATTACTCAATAATATGTACCTTTCACTCTTTGTGCCACCTCCTCCTTGACCTCCTCCTTAACCAGCACATGGTGCTCCACCCACATCAGAGAAAGAGCTGGATCTGAAAATGGCGCAGTGAATCCATCTTGTGTCCTGGCCATTTTCACATTGATGAAGATTCCAAGAAATCTTTTGTTCAGGGATGCCTGGAGACTTTTGACCAGGCCACTCAGGAAATGGACTTGATGCTTCCGCTGCTCCAGGTGAGACAGGACAGATGGAACAACAGAACTGATTGTGACTATCTTCTCCCCCTGTGTCATATCTGTTGCTTCTCCAAATTACTTCAGAAAGTCTACCAACTCCTTCAACTTATTCCACTCCCGTACTGTGATCAACAACTCCTTCAACTTATTCCACTCCCGTACTGTGAACAACAACTCCTTCAACTTATTCCACTCCCGTACTGTGAACAACAACTCCTTCAACTTATTCCACTCCCGTACTGTGAACAACAACTCCTTCAACTTATTCCACTCCCGTACTGTGAACAACAACTCCTTCAACTTATTCCACTCCCGTACTGTGAACAACAACTCCTTCAACTTATTCCACTCCCGTACTGTGAACAACAACTCCTTCAACTTATTCCACTCCCGTACTGTGAACAACAACTCCTTCAACTTATTCCACTCCCTTACTGTGAACAACAACTCCTTCAACTTATTCCACTCCCGTACTGTGAACAACAACTCCTTCAACTTATTCCACTCCCGTACTGTGATCAACAACTCCTTCAACTTATTCCACTCCCGTACTGTGAACAACAACTCCTTCAACTTATTCCACTCCCGTACTGTGATCAACAACTCCTTCAACTTATTCCACTCCCGTACTGTGATCAACAACTCCTTCAACTTATTCCACTCCCGTACTGTGAACAACAACTCCTTGTGCCCAGCCTTTTCTAGAACATGACTGAACTTCAGATGGTCACTGTACTGTCCTGTACTGTTCTTCATCATTACATACTGTACTGTACTTCATCATTACATACTGTACTGTACTTCATCATTACATACTGTACTGTACTGTACTGTACTTCATCATTACATACTGTACTGTTCTGTTCTTCATCATTACATACTGTACTGTACTTCATCATTACCTACTGTACTGTACTGTACTGTACTTCATCATTACATACTGTACTGTCCTGTACTGTACTGTACTTCATCATTACATACTGTACTATACTTCATCATTACATACTGTACTGTACTGTTCTTCATCAGTACATACTGTACTGTTCTTCATCATTACATACTGTACTGTACTGTTCTTCATCAGTACATACTATACTGTACTGTACTTCATCATTACATACTGTACTGTACTTCATCATTACATACTGTACTGTACTGTACTGTTCTTCATCAGTACATACTGTACTGTACTGTACTTCATCATTACATACTGTACTGTACTTCATCATTACATACTGTACTGTACTGTACTGTTCTTCATCAGTACATACTGTACTGTACTGTACTTCATCATTACATACTGTACTGTACTTCATCATTACATACTGTACTGTACTGTACTGTTCTTCATCAGTACATACTGTACTGTACTGTACTTCATCATTACATACTGTACTGTACTTCATCATTACATACTGTACTGTACTGTTCTTCATCATTACATACTGTACTGTACTTCATCATTACATACTGTACTGTACTGTACTGTTCTTCATCAGTACATACTGTACTGTACTGTACTTCATCATTACATACTGTACTGTACTTCATCATTACATACTGTACTGTACTGTACTGTTCTTCATCAGTACATACTGTACTGTACTGTACTTCATCATTACATACTGTATTGTACTTCATCATTACATACTGTACTGTACTGTACTGTTCCTCATCAGTACATACTGTACTGTACTGTACTGTACTTCATCATTACATACTGTACTGTACTGTACTTCATCATTACATAATGTACTGTACTGTACTGTACTGTACTGTTCTTCATCAGTACATACTGTACTGTACTGTACTGTACTTCATCACTACATACTGTACTGTACTGTACTGTACTTCATCACTACATACTGTACTCTACTGTACCTTGTCACGAACCGGCTCAAAGCCCGTAATAAAAGTGAGACAACATGGAGATAAGGAATAACAAAATATATTTATTAACTAAGGTAACCTAAATGTAATTAACAATGGTGTGTGTAATCAGTAATCAGTAGTGTAAGTGAGTGTTTTGCTTGCATAAATGTGATAATGCGGGGTGTTGAAAGGTGCCAAAGCAAACAACCAAAAGGCCACAAAAATACCACAACAAAATCTATGAAGGTGTCTGCATGGAGAGAGTCTCCTCAATGATTGTGGAAGAGGTCTATTTATCCTGAGAGACACCTGGGCCCAGGTGTTTCCCATGTAGCTGACGACCCTCCCAACTCCGCCCACCGGCATCCTAATAAGGAGACAAGAGCAAAGAGAGAATATGGCAGACAGAGTGGGAGGGTCGTCACCCCATCCCCCCCCCCCCCCCCCCCCCATAAAACCGGGGACCAACATGGACCCCGGAACAACGTACCAGCCTCTGCGTCCCAAATTGACACAGCCTCTGCGTCCCAAATTGATGAGGGGTTACGTGTTCACACTTTCAATTTGCCCCAGCCAACCTCCTCCTCCCCAGACCTCAGCAACCTTTGCGCACAGGAAGCAAACTTTAAGAGAAAAGAAGAACACAAGACCAGGAGGGAACAGACAGGAAAGATAGAACATGACAATACCAAACAATGGTCAGTCACGTAAACATTCAGGAACAGGGCGCACGAGAGAGCACATCAGCAATCACGTTATCAGTAGCCCGAATGTGCCGCACATCGAGATGGAATGATTATAAAAAATAAACACCATCTCATTATCCTCTGATTAGGACACATCATGGACCTCAAAAAGGTGAGAGGGTTATGGTCGGTGTAGACCACAATAGGTACTACTCCCGACCCGACATACACTTCGAAGTGTTGTAGCGCCCAGATGAGTGCTAGCTCTTCTTTTTCAATGACCGAGTAGTTCAACTGATAATGGTTCAACTTTTTGGAAAAGAAACTAACAGGCCTCTCAACACCAGACACATCTGCTTGCAGCAAAACTGCACCTGCTCCCACATGACTAGCATCCACCTGCAAGGTAAATGACAAATCCACACAAGGAGGAGACAGCACCGGAGTTGAGGTAAGCAACCTCTTTGCATCTTCAAAAGCCTGTTGACAACGAGAAGACCATATGTAAACAGCCTTAGCTTTCAGCCTATCTGTCAACAGAGAAACCACAGTAGAGAAGTTTTTACAAAAACTACGGTAATAACCAATCATGCCCAAGTAACGCATCAGTTCCTTTTTAGTAGTTGGTGGTGAAAAAGCATCAATAGCTACCACCTTAGCCTGAACAGGACTCACTTCCCCCTGCCCAACCACCTTTCCAAGGTAACAGTCGCCTGAGCAAACTCCCATTTAGCCAGATTGATCGTGAGGCGACCCGCAGCCAGGCGTTCGAATAAGGCTTGAATACAGGACAGATGTTCCTCCCATGTATCTGCATATATCACTACATCGTCCAGATAAACAGCACACCCGGTCAGACCGGCGATAACCCTGTTCATAAGTCGCTGAAAAGTGTCAGGTGCATTACGCAGTCCGAAACTCATAACCGAATACGAGTACAGACCAGAGGGTGTAATAAAGGCAGAAATTTCACGTGCCCTATTCGTCAGTGGCACCTGCCAATAGCCCTTTAACAGGTCAAATTTACTCACAAATCTAGCTGCCCCGACTTGATCAACGCAGTCCTCCATCCGAGGAAGAGGAAATGAATCTGGCTTAGTGACACTGTTGACCTTACGGTAGTCTGTACAAAATCTGTTTGTTCCATCTGGTTTTCTGACCAAGATACAGGGAGAAGCCCAACTGGAGAAAGAAGGCTCTGCTATCTTACTCTCCAGCATGTATCTGACCTCAGCATCCAAACAATGCAGTTTCTCTAAAGAAACTCTATAGAACCGCTGACGAATGGGGTCAGCATCTCCAACGTCAATATCATGTTCTATCAAGTTTGTACGTGTAGGTGTATCAGGAAACAAACCTGGAAATCTCAGAATCAGACCAACCTTCTCTTTCCGCCCATCAACAGGTAGATGAGTGAGAAGACTGTCTAAAATATCCAGTGTCTCTGAATTTTTCAATCTACCCTGCAGTATGCAATCGTCGGGACCAGGAACATCTTCCTCCTCATTCACAGACCTAGCCTGAGAAGAACCCAAGGAAATAACGGTATCAGCCAAAAGAACAGGTTTACCGTCCTCTGTAGACTCCCACTGTTCAGTCTCAGAGGAACGTGCATAATAGGGTTTTAACAAATTTACATGGCACAGTTGGTGTGCTTTCCTGCGTTCTGGAGTGGCAACTAGATAACTTTGCTCAGTGTACTGGCACACCACTGTATATGGACCTTGAAACTTGGCTTGAAAAGGAGAACCAACATTTGGCAGCAGAGCAAGAACCTGGTCACCTGGACTAAAGTGACGAGGCTCAGTTCGGCGATCAAATATGCCTTTCATCCTCTCCTGTGAAGATGATAGCTTCTCTTTAGCCATTTCACCAGCGGCGTACAAGCGGTGCCGGAAATCACACACATACGATAACAAGGACTGAGGAGGCTCGGGAGACTTCCAGTCATCCTGGAGAACAGATAGAAGTCCACGCACCCTATGTCCAAACACAAGGTCATTTGTACTGAAACCCGTGCTCTCCTGTGAAACCTCCCTAGCGGCTAACAGTAACCAAGGCGACCCCTCCTCCCAATCCTTATCCATCTCAGTACAATAAGCTCTCAACAAAGACTTAAGTGTTTGATGGAAACGTTCCAGTGCTCCTTTACTCTGCGCGTGATAGGCGCTAGACAAATTGTGTTTAATATGGAGCTGTTGGAGAACCTGACCAAACAGATTAGAGGTGAAATTAGATCTTTGATCACTCTGAATGACCTTAGGGATTCCAAACAGTGAGAGAAACTGAGTCAAAGCTTTTAACACAGGCTTAGTTATGATAGACCGGAGAGGACAGGCAGCAGGAAACCTAGTGGTCTGACACATCACAGTGAACAGGTAACTACTACCCTTTTTAGAACGAGGCAAAGGACCCACACAGTCAATGATCAGATACTCAAAAGGTTGGCTGAGTACAGGAATAGGAAACAGTGGTACCGGCTTAATAGCTTGATTAGGTTTACCAGTTAATTGACAGGTGTGACAAGTTTTGATGAAATCAGAAACATCCCTCTTTAATCTAGGCCAAAAGAAATGTCTTAATATGCGATGGTAGGTTTTCCTCACACCCATATGTCCAGCAACGTCATTGTGAGAAGTTGTCAACACCAACTCACGAAGCTTAACTGGTACAACAACCTGACTAATCGCCTCTCCCACAAAACAACTACCATGAGACACCCACTTTTTCATCAGGACATCCTCTTGGAGAAAATAGCCATGGGCGACATCTCCCAACTGTTCCACAGGCACAATTTGGTCACGCAACTCTTCTAATGTGGGGTCAGCCCGTTGCGCATTGATTAGATCTGAGCGGGTTACAAATAACGGGATAACAGGGAAAGCAATGACAGACTTCTTTGTGATATTCTCATTAGTCGGCGCAGTGACCAGTTCGCCACGGCTCATGGAACTCGTCACTGCACACGCAGAGAACACCTCTGGGAAACTCTGTACACTCTCATCAGGAATCTCAACAACTGACGGCTTTGTGGAAACCACTAGAGATGGAAACACGACAGGCCACACACGCTCACCAGCCAAGTTATTCCCGAGGATAATGTCAATACCCTCAATAGGCAACGAAGGATCCTGGATGAGCCCCCACGTGTCACGAACCGGCTCAAAGCCCGTAACAAAAGGGAGACAACATGGAGATAAGGAATAACAAAATATATTTATTAACTAAGGTAACCTAAATGCAATTAACAATGGTGTGTGTAATCAGTAATCAGTAGTGTAAGTGAGTGTTTTGCTTGCATAAATGTGATAATGCGGGGTGTTGAAAGGTGCCAAAGCAAACAACCAAAAGGCCACAAAAATACCACAACAAAATCTATGAAGGTGTCTGCATGGAGAGAGTCTCCTCAATGATTGTGGAAGAGGTCTATTTATCCTGGGAGACACCTGGGCCCAGGTGTTTCCCATGTAGCTGACGACCCTCCCAACTCCGCCCACCGGCATCCTAATAAGAAGACAAGAGCAAAGAGAGAATATGGCAGACAGAGTGGGAGGGTCGTCACAACTGTACTTCATCATTATTCATTCATCATTACGTACTGTACTGTGCTTCATCATTACATACTGTACTGTACTGTACTTCATCATTACATACTATACTCTACTGTACTGTACTTCATCATTACGTACTCTACTGTACTGTACTATACTTCATCATTACATACTGTACTGTACTTTACTGTACTTCATCATTACATACTATACTGTACTGTAATGTATTGTACTTCATAATTACATACTGTACTGTACTGTACTGTACTGTTCTTCATCATTACATACTATACTCTACTGTACTGTACTTCATCATTACGTACTCTACTGTACTGTACTATACTTCATCATTACATACTGTACTGTACTTTACTGTACTTCATCATTACATACTATACTGTACTGTAATGTATTGTACTTCATAATTACATACTGTACTGTACTGTACTGTACTTCATCATTACATACTTTACTGTACTGTACTGTTCTTCATCATACATACTGTACTGTACTGTATTTACCCCTTCTTTTAAAAACCATTAATTGTGCTGGACTGTATGAGTGTCAAAATGGCTTGTTCGAAGAGTGACATTGATCGACAATTACACAAAATATATATTTTTTCTGAATAACTTTTCAAATAGCTTTTTCTAAATAATTTTTCAACTATGCTTATTCAAGCACCAGCTGTGAGTAGAGGGGATTGTGATCATGATGGATTCATGAGTCTTGATATAAATATGTATATTTTAATATGTAAAGATATTATCATCCATTGAGTTTTCTTGCAGGCGGTATATGCATGTCCCTCCCTATTTCAACATATAAACCAGGTAAACCAACTCACAATAATTATTTGTTTGTTTTTACTGTATGTCTTTCTCCACATATTCAATCACATGTCTTCCAACAACGACAGGGATCTTTCATAACTAGCTAATAGGAGCGTTGTGTGTTGTTTCTGTTCGAAATGATCCCAGTGACTCGGCAGCCCTGCATCTCAGACCCTTCTCATTGATACACCAGGCATGGAGAACAGACATTGTCCAATGGAAGCCATAAAATAGGATACATTTGCTTTACATGAAAATCTAATAGGCAATTTACATTTAAATTTCCTCTGTCTCTGTTACGGGTGGATTAAAAAGAGCAAAGGGGATTCTTTTTAAAACTCTGCACGGCCCCCCTCCTCACCCTCCCCAACCCCCTGTGTCCCACAAGAGCTTTCATCCTCACCTTTAAGAGCAGCCAATCAGCCGAGTGCTTGGCACGGCACTATGGCGATGGCACTGAGGAAACCTGACGCCCCAAACAAAGGGCCTTCATTAAAACATCACCAGCAGAACACAGACAGACAGACAGACAGGCAGAGTGAGAGAGAGTGAGAGTGAGAGTGAGAGTGAGAGAGAGAGAGAGAGAGAGAGAGAGAGAGAGCGAGAGAGAGAGAGAGAGAGAGAGAGAGAGAGAGAGAGAGAGAGAGAGAGAGAGAGAGAGAGAGAGAGAGAACACGACCAAATTAGCCTCTCTCTGTAACGTGTTCCCAGATCAAACAGCAGGTACACAGCAAAAGAGAAGAGCCTCATTCAAACCTGAGGACTCCAGCAGAGACTTTGAAAGCAAGCTGCTGCCGTGCCCCAACATTCAACGACGGCCATATTGGGTCAGGCCACTAATGAAGATGTGAGGTGGAGTGGGCGGATGACTGTTAGCTATGAACACAGGGGGAGAGGAGAGCCTGCATACCTGCTCAGCTGGCTGCCCAGAGAGAGGTGTCTAGATAAGGTCTTAGATGGTGTCTGTGTCACAGCCCAATCAAAGGACAACGAAGCACTTTTTGCAGTCTCGTTTGAATATCATCATTATTGATAATAGACTAACTTTCCCTATCAATGTATTATAACACTAGGGTAGTGAGAATGGAGCCATTATACTATATTATAACACTAGGGTAGTGTTTATGGAGCCAGTATACTGTATTATAACACTAGGGTAGTGAGTATGGAGCCAGTATAATGTATTATAACACTAGGGTAGTGTTTATGGAGCCAGTATACTGTATTATAACACTAGGGTAGTGAGTATGGAGCCAGTATACTGTATTATAACACTAGGGTAGTGAGAATGGAGCCATTATACTGTATTATAACACTAGGGTAGTGTTTATGGAGCCAGTATACTGTATTATGCCAATAGGGTAGTGAGTATGGAGCAAGAATACTGTATTATGCCACTAGGGTAGTGAGTATGGAGCCAGTATACTGTATTATACCACTAGGGTCGTGAGTATGGAGCCAGTATACTGTATTATGCCACTAGGGTAGTGAGTATGGAGCCAGTATACTGTATTATGCCACTAGGGTAGTGAGTATGGAGCCAGTATACTGTATTATAACACTAGGGTAGTGTGTATGAAGCCAGTATACTGTATTATAACACTAGGGTAGTGTGTATGAAGCCAGTATACTGTATTATGCCACTAGGGTAGTGAGTATGGAGCCAGTATACTGTATTATAACACTAGGGTAGTGAGTATAGAGCCAGTATACTGTATTATAACACTAGGGTAGTGTGTATGAAGCCAGTATACTGTATTATGCCACTAGGGTAGTGAGTATGGAGCCAGTATACTGTATTATGCCACTAGGGTAGTGAGTATGGAGCCAGTATACTGTATTATAACACTAGGGTAGTGAGTATGGAGCCAGTATAATGTATTATATCACTAGGGTAGTGTGTATGAAGCCAGTATACTGTATTATGCCACTAGGGTAGTGAGTATGAAGCCAGTATACTGTATTATTACACTAGGGTAGTGTGTATGAAGCCAGTATACTGTATTATTACACTAGGGTAGTGTGTATGAAGCCAGTATACTGTATTTTGTCACTAGGGTAGTGTGTATGAAGCCAGTATACTGTATTATGCCACTAGGGTAGTGTGTATGAAGCCAGTATACTGTATTATGCCACTAGGGTCGTGGGTATGGAGCCAGTATAATGTATTATAACACTAGGGTAGAGTGTATGAAGCCAGTATACTGTATTATTACACTAGGGTAGTGTGTATGAAGCCAGTATACTGTATTATAACACTAGGGTAGTGTGTATGAAGCCAGTATACTGTATTTTGTCACTAGGGTAGTGTGTATGAAGCCAGTATACTGTATTATAACACTAGGGTAGTGAGTATGGAGCCAGTATACTGTATTATAACACTAGGGTAGTGAGTATGAAGCCAGTATACTGTATTATGGCACTAGGGTAGTGAGTATTGAGCCAGTATACTGTATTATGCAACTAGGGTAGTGAGTATGGAGCCAGTATACTGTATTATGCCACTAGGGTAGTGAGTATGGAGCCAGTATACTGTATTATAACACTAGGGTAGTGTGTATGAAGCCAGTATACTGTATTATGCCACTATGGTAGTGAGTATGAAGCCAGTATACTGTATTATAACACTAGGGTAGTGTGTATGAAGCCAGTATACTGTATTATTACACTAGGGTAGTGTGTATGAAGCCAGTATACTGTATTATAACACTAGGGTAGTGAGTATGGAGCCAGTATACTGTATTATAACACTAGGGTAGTGTGTATGAAGCCAGTATACTGTATTATAACACTAGGGTAGTGTGTATGAAGCCAGTATACTGTATTATAACACTAGGGTAGTGAGTATGGAGCCAGTATACTGTATTATAACACTAGGGTAGTGTGTATGAAGCCAGTATACTGTATTATGCCACTAGGGTAGTGGGTATGGAGCCAGTATACTGTATTATAACACTAGGGTAGTGAGTATGGAGCCAGTATACTGTATTATGCCACTAGGGTAGTGTGTATGGAGCCAGTATACTGTATTATGCCACTAGGGTAGTGTGTATGGAGCCAGTATACTGTATTATAACACTAGGGTAGTGTGTATGAAGCCAGTATACTGTATTATAACACTAGGGTAGTGTGTATGAAGCCAGTATACTGTATTATGCCACTAGGGTAGTGTGTATGAAGCCAGTATACTGTATTATGCCACTAGGGTAGTGGGTATGGAGCCAGTATACTGTATTATAACACTAGGGTAGTGTGTATGAGCCAGTATACTGTATTATGCCACTAGGGTAGTGTGTATGGAGCCAGTATACTGTATTATGCCACTAGGGTAGTGTGTATGGAGCCAGTATACTGTATTATAACACTAGGGTAGTGTGTATGAAGCCAGTATACTGTATTATGCCACTAGGGTAGTGTGTATGGAGCCAGTATACTGTATTATGCCACTAGGGTAGTGTGTATGGAGCCAGTATACTGTATTATAACACTAGGGTAGTGTGTATGGAGCCAGTATACTGTATTATAACACTAGGGTAGTGAGTATGGAGCCAGTATACTGTATTATGCCACTAGGGTAGTGTGTATGAAGCCAGTATACTGTATTATGCCACTAGGGTAGTGAGTATGGAGCCAGTATACTGTATTATGCCACTAGGGTAGTGTGTATGGAGCCAGTATACTGTATTATGCCACTAGGGTAGTGTGTATGGAGCCAGTATACTGTATTATGCCACTAGGGTAGTGTGTATGGAGCCAGTATACTGTATTATGCCACTAGGGTAGTGTGTATGGAGCCAGTATACTGTATTATAACACTAGGGTAGTGAGTATGGAGCCAGTATACTGTATTATAACACTAGGGTAGTGTGTATTAAGCCAGTATACTGTATTATGCCACTAGGGTAGTGTGTATGGAGCCAGTATACTGTATTATGCCACTAGGGTAGTGAGTATGGAGCCAGTATACTGTATTATAACACTAGGGTAGTGTGTATGGAGCCAGTATACTGTATTATGCCACTAGGGTAGTGTGTATGGAGCCAGTATACTGTATTATGCCACTAGGGTCGTGAGTATGGAGCCAGTATACTGTATTATAACACTAGGGTAGTGTGTATGGAGCCAGTATACTGTATTATGCCACTAGGGTCGTGAGTATGGAGCCAGTATACTGTATTATAACACTAGGGTAGTGAGTATGGAGCCAGTATACTGTATTATAACACTAGGGAAGTGTGTATGAAGCCAGTATACTGAATTATAACACTAGGGTAGTGTGTATGAAGCCAGTATACTGTATTATAACACTAGGGTAGTGAGTATGGAGCCATTATACTGTATTATAACACTAGGGTAATGAGTATGAAGCCAGTATACTGTATTATGTCACTAGGGTAGTGTGTATGGAGCCAGTATACTGTATTATAACACTAGGGTAGTGAGTATGGAGCCAGTATACTGTATTATAACACTAGGGTAGTGAGTATGGAGCCAGTATACTGTATTATAACACTAGGGTATTGTGTATGAAGCCAGTACTGTATTATAACACTAGGGTAGTGAGTATGGAGCCATATTATTATGTATTTTAGTGAAAGCACTATGGGTAGTGGATATGGGAGCCAGTATGACGTGTAGTTAAA